>NW_023591864.1:0-8366 GCF_014839805.1 Manduca sexta | reverse complement strand
GAGCAACTGCACAACGGGCAATTGTTCCCAAGAGCCGAATCCGAGAGAAGAACCGCAAAGCACTACAGAGAAAAGATACTGAAATTTTCATTGTACTCCCAACTTTACCACTTAAAAGTAAAAAACGAAACTACTTGCGCTTCTTGTTTGAGTAATAAACTTACTGCGGTGCTGTTACTGTTAAAATGCTTTGTGTTGATTGTTTAACCTGATTTACTTACTAACAAGTTGTATACTGATAGTTTCATCATCACAAGTCTATACTAATATTTTAAGATTGTTTTGTTATTAAAACATCATAATCTCTGACATTAATGGTCCGATTCTGAAATTTATTTGGTAATAGATAGATGCTTCTGTAACTTATTGCGAGCATCTGATCGATTTTTTTAATCCATCATTCACACATATAACAAAGAAAACGTATCGTATAATGACATTAAGATAGCTTACATAATAACTGGTTTTAAAAATATAATCAAAACATAATACTATAACTTTTATTAATAAAAACAACCTCATAAAATTCCTAAATGCATAGATACGAAGCATAGTTTAATAACGAGAGTAAAATAAATCTTACAATATTGGGAATTATATCAAAATCATCAACAAGAAACTATGAGACAAGAAACGAAATTCATTTTGTGATATTGAATCATAATTCATAACTACGTTTATTACAGTTCTTTTTATGACTAAACAATAACTTTATGGCGTCGGACAGACGTTGCCAATGTATTTGAGACACGACACAAAAGCAACGTGTTGTTAATGGAGTACCTTCTGGTAAAATGAAAATAACACTTTTAGTAGTAGGATATACAGGGTCATTTTGACATTGCGCTACTATATGAAACCACATACTTATCTACTTGCAAATAACACTTTGGCAACTACAAGGTGGACGGACGACCTGGCTAAGGTTGCAGGAAGTCGCTGGATGCAGGCCGCTTCCAACAGGTCGACGTGGAGATCCTTGGGGGAGGCCTATGTTCATCAGTGGACTTCCTGTGGCTGAGATGATGATGATGATGAAATAACACTTTACAATAAGTTACTTGAGCTGTAGATGTAAAATAAAAAAGTGTAAATTTTAAACAAAATAAATATTAATAAAAAGTAATTTTAATTTTACGCGTCCTAATGCCACTACTAATACTCTACTACGTCGTAGCGACAACAACATACTTTCATTCAGAAATATACTCACGCATATCCAATATTCGCATTAAACTGCAAAATGAACAAATAATCAGAAAACTAAAACCAGATTTTTTGATGAAAATATTCATTATTAATGGATGATTTTTGGCACAATGTCAGCAAAGGTGAAGACGAGTATGTGGCTTAATTTAGTAACGCAATGTCAAAAAGACCCTGTATATTATATTCGCCCGGATAGCGACCACCGTACACAAGGTATTGAAACCCACCATAGTGGCCTACGTAAGTATGTCGCCTTCCTGGGTAAGTCTGCGTATATCCGGTTCCAACAGCCAGGTATAATTTTGTCGACTGTCGAGGGATATACATTGCTCGCCTGTTGACAATCTGTTAGACCCCTCTTCACTAACCATTAGTTCCAGAAGGGTCACTTTTCCGTGGCTTTAAAAAAACACACCATCTGAAGTCAACTCCACTTACCATTATGTTCAGTGGTATCGTGGCGGTAAAATTCTTATTATGATAATATAAGCTAAAGTCTCTTATTTTCGCAGGATCAGGGTTTCTTTATTGCTTTGATTGACGAGACGAGCTTGCCGTTCGGCTGATGGCAAGCGAGACGACAGCCCATAATTAGTAGAAACAGTATTCAACTCCTTGAATTTCAATGTATTGTTTGGTATTCCACTGTGTATGTCATCCTGAGACATGAAATGTTAAATCTTATTATGTCCAGTAGTTACACTGGCTAAAATATTCTTCAAACGGTAACTGAATACTGCTACTTGGCGGCAGAAATAGACATTGCGGTGGTAGCTATCAAGGCGGACTCTCACATATGACAGACAGTGAAGATTCCAAGCGTCTATTGCAAGTGTGCATAGCTTGTTCAAATATATTAATTCCGACTCATTACTACCTATCACCACATCGGTAACAAAACCTAAACCTTAGTCATTAATATATGTAGGAATTAAAAACTCGTATAATATTAGATTACCAGAATAATACACCAAATAAATAGTAACTACTGCATCAATAAAGCAATTGCATCTAGACTCTAACTGAGAATACAGGTCTTAACAGTATAAATTGGTAAAGGAGTTTACTGCCTCTCGTTTCCAACTCTAAATAAACTTTAGAACCCATGAAAAATGCATCGATAGTGGAATATTGCAGTTTATTTTTCTTTATAAATCATTTATTCCAGATAAATACCTAAAGGAGCTCTCGTTTAAAATTCAGTTCTTCGAATAAACGTGTAATTTTTGGATTGATATGAAGACTTATCTATAAAATATTTATAATGCTGTGATAGTCGAATATTTGTTGATTTTATTAGTTTATATATTAATAAAATGATTTGGTTGGGACGGTGCGCTTCTGTACGCGCATATTTGAGCTCAACTCGAGTACGTGGTAAGCCGCAGGCAATATCCAGTATTCATACTTGCAGTTTAAAATAAAGGCGATATACATTCTAAACTAGAACAATTATTATTATTAATGTACTATGAAAGTTCATAGCAAAATTAAAAGTGAATGAAAGTCTTCGAATTTTACTAACCTATGTTTTATATTTCATTAAATCGGTTTAGTATATTTTTACTTTCATCTTGAATTAAATAAGGTGTAAAAGTATTTGGTGTCGATTTGAATTTTTATAAATAAAAATTAAACTATTTGTCGATATATCGCAGTTTTTATATTTTAATTTGTCTCCCGACGTTTCGAAGACTACAAGCCTTCGTTTTCACGGGGCGGAGAAAATTAAAATATAAAAACCGCGAAAATATCCAAAAAAAAAATGTTTAATTTTAATGTCTAACATTCGCGTAACCACAAGTAATCATTTCTACAAATAAGTTAAAAAGTAAAATATTACGAGGTAAAACAATGATAAAATTGTATTTTTTTTATTATTTAACAAAAGGCATAATACAGAACGCAATCGTTATAAAGAATACTTAAGCACTAAATTACATTACTAAAGTATTCAAGAAACACTAAACAAATCACTTGCAAACCGCATTAATAACCGAAAAGAAACAAGAAAAGCGGCCGCAGTCACGTAACAAAGCGAGACGAGCATCCATCTGTTCCGAGGCCGATGTCTCCATCGCATCCAGAGACTAAAGGGTTTTATTGTAAAAAATCCACCCTTCAATTGACGTCGTTTCGGGGGACGTGCGGGATTTCGTTCAGACATGACATTGGTTACATCTCGTTTTGTTAATACAAAAAGTTTTTTATATTGGTGCAGAATACCTGCAAAGGCCTTGATGGTGTAATAAATAGTACTAAAAAAATATAATGTTTCGACTGACACCAAAATTATGCTGACCTACAAGTACCTATATTATTTAGTCTATAAATTAAAATATTTTTTCATTGGAACACCGATTTTAGAGCAAATAAATTGTATATACTGAACTTAATGCACCAGCAAAACGATCACTTCATTTTGGATTTCTGAAGACTGTGAAAACATGACGGAGAAGGGCTAGCTTATACACTTTCTATACGAAACTGCAAAGCCACCATGATTTTTATTGCACGGCATTCATGGCACCAACTATCACTACTCGTTGGCCAGTTTTAATACAAGGATGCATAATATACTACGAATGTATGTACCATAGTCCCTTTTCATAATAGCAAAAGGGCAAAGGTCCTACGTAGCAAAAGTTTTCCTACAAATAGGTAGCTAATTAAAGAGCATGTCGTTTGGCCCGGGGCACTACGTGTCAGAGTAATTTTTTACACGATTGTCCAAGGACTTGTTAGCGTGTAGGAAGTTTGTACTGCGCCTGTAGAGGTCAAGGTCTTATTTATATCCATACTATTATATAAAGTTAAAGATTGTTTAATTCCGCTAATCTCAGAAAATACTAGTTTCAATTGAAAAATTCTTTCAGTGTCGTATAGTTCAGTTATCATGGAATTAGTAATTACTGATATTTGCCCATTCAAACAAACAAACAAACTCTTCAGCTCTATATAATGGTATAAAAGTATTGATATAGATTAGATTTTACTTGTAATTAATGTAACTGTATTTTTCTAAAGATTGTACCCACTTATGTTGTATAAATCTTTATAAGGAAACCATTATTTTCTAAGCCTTCTTTCTGCTCTACATATTGTGGCTCAGGCACTTTCACACGAGGACGGTCATAATAGTCATTACTAGACTAACCGACTATAATGCGACTTAATCAACTACAGAAAGTATCTATAATTCTCGTTATATCACCCAATCTATACAACTTAACAAATAAAATTTCAACGATTTTACGCATTGTGTAGTTTTACTTCATTTGTCGAAAAACGGAAATGAATCCAGTAATCCGAGATAGAGCAAATTTTTCAATATAATACAATAATGGATTGCAAATGAAACGAGGCTGCCCAATCAGCGTCGAAAGTTGAGTCGAAATTAAACATCGCTCACAAAGCTATTAGAGTAATCATCAACAAGACATCCGAGCAGTGAGGATCGGCGCACATCGAATAGCATGCGTAAATAAGAGATTAATATGTGGAACAAATAAAATAATATTGTCTTTTAATGACATCATAACTGTTTTGTTATTTAATTACAATATAATTAAGACTGCCTCGGTGGCGTAGTTGTATTGCATGTCCGGTACAATAGCGCTCTGAGGTCCTGGGTTCGAATCCCGGGTCGGGCAAAGTGATATTTGGTTTTTCTGCTCAGTATCAGCCCGGAGTCTGGAATTTGTGCCCGATATGGCGATAGGCTCGCCCGCTATCACATCATGGGACGGAACATACTTGGCGAAAAGTGGGTGCCCTAGTTGCGCCTCTGCATACCCCTTCGGGGATAAAATGCGTGATGTTATGTATGTATGTATGTAATTAAGTGTTTTTGAACAGCTGATTGCTTGATTGTATGCGCCGCCCCTACTTACGTACTCAAAAGTAATTTCCCGCGGAACTTTGAATAACAAATAACCAAACACTGCACTCGCCTTCTAAGCTAATGCTCAGCATTCCCTTTGCAACAATTTACTGCAAACCAAAACATATAACTTACAAGAGATGCATGATCTTGTGAGGTAATATATTGTTTCCTTAACAATTCAAATTCATCTTTTACTTTTTTGCATTTAGTATCATATCAGCCCATAATGTCCCAATGTTCTTCCCAACATCCTTCCATGAATCACGATCCTGCGCTGCATTTAGTACCACAAACAAAAACCTAGTAACTCAGTAACAAAATATTTATTTTGCAACTATTCTGCCGTGGTAATCGAGAGGGTAGTTTGACGGAAAAGATAATTCTGCTTTATTACATGATTAACTAGATTATCTTATCGCTCTTACTGCTGTTTATCAAATAAGAAAATGCATTTATAATTTACGTAGATGTACGAAACCTAGATAGGAAGAAAGATCCTTACATGCCAAATCAATAATTAAAAAAATTGGCCGCCTTTGACTTACTGTTCTCTATTACCACAGCAGTATCGCCTAAATGCAAAATGCTATAAGGTTGAATTCAAATCGTTATAGAATGTAATATCTGCAGCCACTCGGTCTGCGCTAACCCTTGCAGAGCATCGCGATTAATTGATTCGGAATTTCCTCTTGGAATTTAATTTGAATACTAGATTTACGTTGATGCTAATATTTTTAATATCTATTTAAATGGACGTAGATTGGATTAATAGCCGCATTGCTAGTTGATTTAATCGAATCACGGTTAAATCGTAAGGCGTTGCTATTTAACTGCAATTGCGACAAGTATATTTGTATAATAAATATACGTAGTTTCCGATTATATTGATTGCTAGTGGTGTAGCTATGTTGCGTGATGCCAATGTCTGAGGTCTCGAGTTCGATACTCGGTCCGTGTAAATTTCTGTCTAAGAAATAATATTAATAAAACTCTTTTTTTTATTAATAAAGATTAAACTGCAAATAGCGTAACTCCACGCTATTTTGAGCTTAACAGCATGTCGCAGAGAAGTTATTTAAAAACATCAAGTGTAATTATCTTGCTCAATTACCGAAAAGTATCCCTCAAGAAAGATTCTACCAATTTCCCCTTTACAAAAATTCTCATCAAAGACCTCCATTCTGTTTAACAAGGCACCTTTGATCGGGGTCTATTAGTTTAGGACCTCCTGCGCCCAATTACGTGGGCCGGGTCAAAATTTAACTGAATATAGTGCAAGTAACGTGGACAATATAGATAATAAAGTTTACCGTTCACGTACAAGACAGCTTAGTAATAGACTTTGGCGAGACAATGTAGATCCAGGGCGATAGGTGTCTTGGAGAATTGATTGGATTGGGCTAGATAGTTACGTAAGTTTTTGTAATTAATTTGGGTTGCACGTAAAAAGGATTTTAGTTTTGAAAATAAAATTTTAAAACTGTTCCAGGGATAGGTGGCTAAAGTAGGTAATAGGACATACTTGGCCTTAAAATTATTCCCTTATCTGCCAATTACCAAGACTACCTTTTATCGTAAAGGTACCATAATATTTTGATGTTGAATACGCATATCCAAAGGAATGGTACAAATATATTATTTAAGAATGTTTTTAAATCCTCGACTAAAATACTTCAAAACCATATTCTAGTAAGTAATTAAATAAGAAACAACAAAGAATATCGAGACAGATACTTTTACTCTTCAAGGATCTGTTAGACAAAAGATTTGATGATTACTATGCCCTTGAAGTAATCTCATACCCTTGCAATGAGATTTCTTCGAGCGGTCATCTTCTAACATGCTACCTTTATATCAGTAAATAGCTGATTGAATAACAGCAAAAATCATAATCCATCACGGTTGTTATCCCTTGATCTCTCCCGAAAATCGAGCAATTAAAATAAATAAATTATGCGCACGTCACAATCCAGATTTATTTTGATTATATTTGTGCTGAGCTACGCAATATTAAGACAAACTCTCCCATAGTAATTTTGACACCAAATCCATTGTAATAAATTTCCCATGCCAAGAAAATAATTGCATTGCACTTGTCATAATTTCTTTCAATTAACTCAGAATTTATACCAGTGACAATTCCGCGTT
Source organism: Manduca sexta (assembly GCF_014839805.1). NCBI lineage: Eukaryota > Metazoa > Arthropoda > Insecta > Lepidoptera > Sphingidae > Manduca > Manduca sexta. Next base: position 1,123 of record NW_023591864.1, on the reverse strand, counting down.
TAAAACGAAATTCAGCACAATCCAGAAGTTTTAATTACAACATCGTCATTATTTTAATAACTTGCCTTGAATTAAAACAAATTTTAACGTCAGTTTCGCTTGAATTTCATCCATCAATCCAAGTTTACGGTATAAAGACGGCCTAACTCGACCGCAAAGTTTGTAAGATCCTTTGAGATTTAATAATCGTGAGGGGCGAAGCGGGATTTGCATTGCTTGACTATTTGTTTGTGATTTCGCTCCGACGTCTGCTTTAAATGGGTTTTTAAATTGCGTCACATTTAAATATAAACTTTTTGTATTGGGCCAGCTTTATATTAGAATTTTAGAGGGGCAGAAAATTGATCACTACTTATATGCTTTCTCAATATTCTATCTCGAGTATTGCTTAGTTTGTAATAAAAGTGTACCAAATCTTCTTTATTCTTCCAATAACTGATGGTAGTCAAATCTATCCAATGTGATCTATACTTACTATAGAGAAAAATACATCAAACTTCGGGCACGACTAAGCTAAGGTACCTACAATTGCTTTTCACTCGCAATATGACGAGGTCGAATCTATAAGTATACCTAATGCGAATGATAAACTCCTTCGTAAGAATCATTTTTACTAACTATGTACATTTCACAAACAGCGTACTTTGCCACTAATTAATGAAACACTCACGCCTTCATCCCATGGGGGTAAGCACAGACTATGGTAATTAATTAAACAAGACTTTTAAATACACGCCACATTTCATTACAAAGTTCTGAAGGCTGGACTCAGGGGCTTTAGTTCTTAACAGCGTGAAGGGCAGACCTCTACCACTAAGTTTAAGGTTTAAATGATGAAAAAACGATAGATTACAGTACCTAAGACTTAAATTCTTTTGTGCCCTGAGAGCCACTTTAAGCCTTATCAAATCCTTATAACGCTACGGGATTTTAGCATTTGTTCACATTCTTTAAATAAATAGTACAGTTAAAGCAATGCTTATTGCACTGTTATTTGTTTGCGTGACTTATATTTTGTCATTTTAATTAATAAAATGAATATTTTTTCTCTCTTCTGTTTTCTAACAGTATTCATATGCTCATGAGATTATATTATGACTAGACATCGGATTTTATGCATAAT
>NW_023591863.1:0-6161 GCF_014839805.1 Manduca sexta | reverse complement strand
AATAATATAATTCAGGTGGCGTCACCAACTAAATTAATCATTTGATAGTAAGTGATGAAAACTACTTCAAAACATCGACATTCGATCTTTATAACATTTCCCGAATCGAATCTACCGCAAAAATACTACGAAGATTCGGTTCGATATCGAAAACGAAACGTGCGACATCCCTACTCAATACCATTAGTAGTGGCGGTTCGCTTCTAATACTAGTATGTTTCCAGTGCCCTCTGTATATGCGGGTAATAGTAATATAAGTAAATAGATATTGAATCGCACAACGGATTCCTCGTATGACACTAAAATTCCTAAAGTGGCAGTAAGACAGGATAAAAATTTCATTTACAGTAAATAAACTCTGTTGTTATAGGAGTGGCGTCTATTTTTGTTTGTAAAATGTTTGATTTTTTATCTTTTGTGAAATTTTTGTGGTTTTGTACTATTTTTAAAGAAATGTGATCAAAAATGTAAGAGATTGGTATTACTCTGGCTACTGTTTAGGACCGCAATGTCTCTTGTTGGTCGACCAAGTATTTGGACTCATCGCATTTACAATCGCATCTATTGTTAAGTAGATAAAAGTGACATTCGTAAATCGAATCGTATTATCTTGAATAAAACAATGATTAAGGCCTATTTCACAAATGCTTCTTGTCACATAAATGTATAAGTCGACCAAATAAAATTTACATTCTAATCTATGTTCCCAAATAAATAAAATGAGTACTATCCATATTAGCTGTTTAATACAATTGTCAAATTAAATTTATTTGCAACTTGATTTTTTTTAAAAAGCGATTACCCGCTACTTTTTTAGTATAAAAATTATATTCAAGGCTTTAAAATTTCTGGGTTGACATAACTTTAGAAACCCTTTGAATTAAAGTATAGATGTAAAAGTTAAAAGCATTAAAAAACAAAATATTACGTATGGTGCTTTAGGTTGAATCCCTCTAATATGCTTGTTTTCCCACTACATAAGCGGCTGTTTTAGAATCTTATACGATTGAGAGGTCAGTTCTTTCACCCATTATTTGATAACGTTAATTTTTTTTAAGAATGCTCTTATGATCAGTTTCCTTATAACCCTTCTACAACCGTTAAACCTGCTAGTAAATAATCAAAGATAATTCCAAAAAGTCTTACGCTTCCTGATATTAAACACAACAGCTACGCCTCTTGATTCTGTCTACAATTAAATAAATTCCACAAACATCATAGCAGACAAACGAAACAGACGGGGCTATATAAAAGAAAAACAAGAGACAACGCAGAGCCGCCATAAGTTGCGGCGATGCGGCAAGTGTATGAAATGACCACGTACGGTTTACGGTTATGCGGGTAGGCACACGTTAACGTCCTAATTTATAACGTTAATACAGCTGATATGATTACTCTGCTTTGTTGTTTCTGGTGTGCCGAATTCGGGTAGTTTTCCCGAATCTGGCATTTCAAATGAATAATAGAGCTACCGGTAAGTATACCGAACAAACACAATGCTAGGAGAATGTAGAATGGGAACAGAGTTATATTTTCGGCTATCGACTAAGAAATGTAATTAGTTAACTAAACATTACAATTCAGAAAACAAGTGAGATTACAGACGTGTGGGTTTTATAATTTGATAGAGTGAGACAGGAATATTGTCATAATAACTGCAAATCCCTTAATCTTTTTATTTGTATCATCACTTTCATCTATTAATTACTTTGAAAAGGAACTTTTATAATTATAATAAAATCATAAATTTAACTAAAAATAATATTATAAGTAAATCAATCTGTTGGAGGTAGGATATATTTTATTTCTGACTGCATAGCGACCACCGTACACAAGGTTTTAAAACCCGTTATAGTGTCGCATCCGGAATCAGTCTGTATATATCCGGTTCCAACAGGCCGGCATAATTGTGTCGACTGCCTAGTGATAATCATCTCTTGGTCAGTCGATTTGACTATTCTGGACCCTGCTCCACATACCATAAGGTGCAGCGGGGTCACTTTGTCGAGCACGTCTAAAAAAATCTTATGTAGCCTATTGTCATTTGTCAACAATGCCCGAATATCGTACAATTACCGAATATTTGCCATAGTCACATCACTGAGCGCGTAGCGTACAGCAATATTACTGACCGAGCGCGTACTTCAATGTTATTTACAACTTGCATTTAGTGTATTAGAAACATTTATGAAAAAATAATTGTACTTACGTTTTAGAAATATGCTGCATTTCTATTTTATTTATTCGTAATACTTACTTACTTACTTCTATACTATTATATAAATGTGAAGAGTTTGTTTATTTGTCTGAACGTCCTAATCTTTGAACCTTCTTTTTTTTACTAATATGAAGCTTTATTAATTTCGGTTACTTTTCATCCCGGGAAATATATATAAATGTAGGTATGTACTAGTTACTGTCCACCTATGCATAAAATATATTCGGTCTCTCCCACAAAATAAACATCGATTAAAATCGTTGTAGGTTTACATCCCTAACCTATAGTGAACTATTGAGTTCAATGTTTGCCTACCCTCTGTCCATGTTTAAAATATTACAGCGCTTTTAAAAAATCGATGTACAAATAAAAATCCACGAACGCCGTCTAGCCAGAAATAAATTTTTAACACAACATCCCCTTTATATTTCACAATAGACCACAAATTATATCTTTTATATATTTTTTATGCCATGCTTTTCTATTTATTCCTTTGAACGCAACGCAGACAATCTTTTTCTGCTTCCAAAGTCCCTGATTCACAAACACCAGCTGTGAAGGAAAATCTATCTTGTAGTGAATGAGAAAAATATATAAGCTGTACTTGCGGACAAATAAATGGAGCCATTAGAAACTTTAAGCAAGAAATTAAAAACTTTATCTTTGAAATATGATATGTTTTTATAAATAAACTAGTTGACCTGACAGACATTGTCCTGTCTTAAATGTATGCACGCGCATTTTGTCGATCGCTGACAGTTATTTCAAACCACTGACAGTTATGTAAAATTAATATTGTCGTTAAATTTTCTTAAATTTTCTAATTTGCCGCGCAATTTTTTTATTTTTTTCTTTCATAAGAACCTTCTCCTTACAATAACAAACACAACAAAAAAAATCGTGAAATCGGTCCAGCCGTTCATGCGTGATGGCGTGACCAAGGGATATAGGGATTCATTTTTATATATATAGATGTCAGGTAGAACATTTTATAATTATTATTTAACAAATTCTATGGTGGAAAGTATTTATTTCCAGAGAAATAAAGCTAAACAAATATTAAAAGAAACTTGCCTTATTTTGTCCACAAGTGTAATTGCTCTGAGAGTTTTGTACTAACGTATAGAAATGAAAGTATAATTAAACAATCGCGTACAATGTAAGAGCTATACGTACTTTCTGATGCAGAATAAAACTTTTAACATTACTGTATCAATAGAGATGAACTTGTTTATACTCTTTGTCATCGTGAAGGTGTTGTATTCTATACATGATAAACTATGCTGAGGTCACAGATTCGATCCTAGGGTCGGATAACGTGGCATTGAATTTTTGCCCAATATCAGACGGAGTTTAGTATTGTGCATTGTAACTGCCAAATCGGGTCACATAGCAGGCGACATAAGGATGTGATAATCTCTAGCTACCCTTGGAAAAGAAAAATATGGTCCTACATAGGTATGTGTGAAGATTGCGGGATGGTTGTATGTATGCACGTATGTATTACTTTCGTAATTGCACAGAGAATTTCCTGTCAGCGCCATCAGTCGCTAAGCTGCGCTCTACGTCATACACGGCAGGTAAGCGACGACCAACATTCACAAATGTCCATCCATTTTTCGTTTGGCTCGGCCATACACTTTTCCAGGCTAAACCTCCACAATTTTCTGTATGCCAAATGTTTTAATCAACTAACCAAATGTCAAAAAACTTTCGCAATTATATTCAAGATTGTAGGACTTAACTGTACCTGTGAGTGTTTAGGGAAGGAAAATTAATTGCGAGGTTGAAACAGTAACAAACAAGTCCTGCTTGATGGTAGAAATAGGCATTAGGGTGGCGCGGCTCAGACAGACTCTCCATACGAGGGAGCAACCATCTAATCGATTCTTCTTTGTCGTTAATTGAATGGGGAAAAATATAATGCAACAACATCGATTGGTATAATGTTATGTCGCTGTAAAGTGTAAAATACAAGCGATTAATTAAAATTTGCAGCAATCAAGTGTCTTAGGGGAGACGCGGCCATTGTTGCGCGGTTATCCGATTGTTTGCAACATCTAGTAACGAACCTGCCCACTACACAGTCCGCATAACGAATACTAGTATATTATAGGGTTGCCACTTAGGATCGTTTTTTTATATTTTCGTGTGTTTTTGGTGAGTTTTAATTCAATGTTACTTCTTTTTTATATTTTTTAAGAGTGGTGTGTTTCGGAAGTGGAAACCATTAATTCAATACAATGTCTTATGTAAACGTATTGTTTTGGCTCTCGAGCTTTTCGTATTTTTTGCGTTTTTTTTTTTGTAACCTTACCATCAATACAATATCCTTTTTATAAAAGTAGAATATGGAAAATTCTATTCCAATTACATATAACGTAGGTAGATGATTAATCCGATCATAGCAAACACGTATTTTATTTCAATAAACTGAAGATAACATTGTGTCATGTAAGTGCGCAGATGCGGTGACATCACATGTATTTCATTTATTTTTTATCAGTGACTAAAAACCTACCATAGACGTACCTACTTGCATGTTACGATGAGTCGCGATTTGAAAATATTTTTTATTGTAGTTAGATACGCCTATATACAACAAGCTGTTGTGTATATAGGCGTTAGAGCTCTAGCTTGAGGATTCTTGATAATAAATCAAACTCCAAAGATGATACGTAGCCGTGCAAGATTTCTTACTGTTAAATGACGAGACGAGCATGCCGCTCGCCTGATGATAAGCTATACGACCGGTCCTAAATAATAGTAACATCACATAAGAACTTTGAATTATGTACGGCGTGGCACACCGCTGCGCTCGTCTCTTAAATTCGTAAGATGTTAAGTCTTATAATGCGCAGTAATTACGCTGGCTACAATGTCCTTTAAGCCGAAATACAACAGTGCACGCACATTACTGCTTAGCAGTAGAAATAGACATTGCGGTGGTATCTACCCAGACGGCCATTCGCAAACGAGAGACCTACTAGCAGTAAATGCACAATAAAGTTGTCACAGTAATAATTTAGTTTAATTAATTCCGCATGGTTATACAACATAAAAATAACAATGGACTGCTCCAAAAAATGACATTCTGCATCGGCAAAATTTTTATACATGATCTGTTAAGAAATGTTGTCTCGAAATTATATAAAACGATATAATATTACAATCATAATAAATATTAGATATATTATCAACAATAAATAAGTAACTTTAAAATCACTAGTAAAGTCCAGGATTAGATCCCAAGACCTGCAATCCAGTCCATACCCAACCATAGTTCGATCGTTCATACAAATTAAAAAGATGTAACTCAATTGTAAACAAACAAATTCCTAACAAGTTTCCGTTGTCTATAATCGTGTAGACATGAAAAATGGGTGATTCGAAAGCGCGCGGTGAAAATCCAGTACGTTGCATGATTCACAGCGTGATTCACCGAGTATGCCTCGAGGTCAGTACGATACGACTTGACTCACCGATTTATTGCAAAAATAAACTCAACATTTTCATTTATGACATTTGAATGCCCCTTGAGGAATCATGATCGTTCATTCAATTGGTCAAGTAAGCGATGGTCAGTAGATTTAGAGCGTTGAGTATTGCCTAGAATTCGTAGGTTTTAGACTTGGGCCGTGAAACGCGAGTTCAAGGTTCAGTTTCCATATAAGGGTGTTATATTTTGGATTTCGCAGGAGGTCGCTGGATGCGGGCCGCTTCCAATAGGTTGATCTGGAAATCTTTGGGGGAGGCCCATGTTCAGCAGTGGACATCCTGCGACTGATGATGATGATGATTTTGGACGTGGATTTACCTATAAATAAAAAACAATGTGACCAGAAATGTTAAACTGCTTGATACACTTATTAGATCATGCTCTTTCAACGGTAAAAGATGTAAACTTGTGTACCCATGAAAGTTTGAAAACAAAATAAAAAGC
>NW_023591862.1:0-3555 GCF_014839805.1 Manduca sexta | reverse complement strand
ACAAATTAATAAAGGTAATTTAGCTTCAACCATGATGAAGGCTGCCGCGAAATGTCACTTGTCAGAAAGTCCATCGCGGCAGTTCGGGCGTCAATATTCATAGCGAGAATATATTATATACTTTCTTAAAAAAATAATTAAGTAACTCTTAAAAAGCATCCGATCAAATAGAAAATGCATAGATAGTTAAAAGACTTACTTGCCTAGATACATTAACGACCTGGCCTTTGTCCGTCCAACGTCGAGAAGGAATCTCGCGGGATTACTTGCTGCAAGTATCATTTAAACGTGATCAGATCCGCACGTCGAGATTCCTCCTTCAAATTGGACAAACAAGCGGTCTTACACAATATCTATTATCGCTGTGATACACGTACGAGATCGTCTCTCGATTGTCTTACAAAAATACTACATCTACATTTTCAGTAAAAAAACGTATATTACTTGATGTTTAATTTTACGCATTATACATATTAATATGTAATAGAAAAACGTTATCACTAAATTACTTGTTACCTTTATGAAAGTACAAAAGTTATTTAATGTTATTACAAATTATGACACTCATACCCTGATGCACCCCGCGCATTACGTAGTAAAAAATTGTTTATTCTAATTGCCACGCAATAACTTAATTATTATCATTAAGCAATTCGTTATATTATCACCAATTTAGAACGTCCATTTGACTGATTTTAATGTGGGGGTCTATTCACGAAGTATGCGTTGACGTGAGATCTGTGTGAACTTTCATCGACAATCCCTAGCGAGTAATAGCCCCGGTAGTTGTGCGTTTTCTGCAGTTAATTAGTGTTATATCACCTTTCACTGTCGCAGCGCATTTGTCAGCTTTAAATGCGAATCAAATGCTACGCTGAGCTCAGTCTGTCGAGTTAGAGACTGCACACGAAGTGTCCACCGTTCACACCGCTACTCGTACTGATCCGAAAACTAGTAAATGCGATCGAGCGTCACGTTAAATCCTATCTACACAATACAAAAGATTAATTACTACATTAGTGTAGAAAACATCGAGTATCAAAATATACTTAACATGTTTTTGATTTGCTTTTTCACTAACCAATAACAGCCGTATACTATAATCAGCCAATGCGTTTGGAGAATTTTGAGCTTGACGCCGGGCATCATTGGATGTTGAATGTCATCGTTTGTGCCTCGGGCTTGCGAGTCTGAGGGTCGGCTACGATAGCGACCGAAAACTCGCGACTTTAAAGTAGCGAGGCACAAAGACCTTCACATCTACATCTGCTATAACCAATTGTTAATTTGACATCGAATTCCACGTCTCTCGGTTGACGGCGTGATTCTTTCACCTGCATCTATTGCAGACGAAATAATGTTGGACGCGTGAACTCAGTCTAGCAGTTGTGTAAAGCCGGTAGTGATGGCATGATACAAAGTGCGATAAGTAAACCTAAACATATGACATTTTAAGTTAAATTTCAAATAACTTACAACGCAGTAAACGCAGAGCGCACCGCCTATGACCAGAATGTACACGATTCAATAACAATACTCGCCTACGCGAGATTATCAATACCGATAAGTATTTTAATGAAAATAATGAGTCGATGATTAAACTTAATGATTAGGTGGTCACATGCATCCGTCCACACTCACACAGTTTATAATTAAAGGAAATTCTACCTCCCTAAATAAGAGCTACAGTCGAAATAATGTGTGATTAACCTATATTCAAGAGCGAGACAATATCATTAGACCAACGTGTATTATGCAGTTGATGCCTTACTTACAGAGTGCTAGAGGTCTAGAGGTACCACGCAAGAATTACAATACCGTATATATGTTAAAGTAATTCAATTAAGATTCAAATAAAAGATATAGCTTTTTTTTTATAATAATTAACAATTTTGCTCCTAAATTTTAAATAACGAAAATAAAATTTCTTTACAAACTCAATAGAATTGTTGCTTCAGTTAAAAACAACTGCGATTTGTTTATATTAGGATTACAGCAACTATTTCGTAAAGATTATCTAGTTCCCAGTTTACCTTTAATATGTATTTGATTTACTTTATAAAATTTGCAAAAGTAACAAATTGTTTCTTTGTACTTTTAAGCAATTCACTAAATTACACCACATTAAAATTCAACATGAAGAAATTTGAATGTCGGTGTCTAAATAATTGTTATTAATTACAAAATTTAACAAATATGTGCAAATAAACTAACAAAGTTGGCAACGTTCGTGTAATTAAATTTATCATTAAAACTGAACAAGTAACTAAGTGATTAAAATATGAATAATCAAACACATACTCAGATTATGTATTGTACCACAGAAGGCTAGGGAAGAACCAAACCGCTGTGGCGCGCCATTACACACACTACCCACAACGCCTCTTACAACCTTTCAAGTGTTTCGTGCATTGCAACTGGTCGACACCAAATCTAAATCTCTGTAAACTATTTCATTGCAATCTGAAAATTATGTTAATGCTTTAAATACTGTCTAAAAGTGTAAATGAGAAGCCATAATGGTTAACTATAATTTACTATTTATTTTCATCTATAGGTAATGTTCAAAGACTATTTTTCAATATGGAAACATCTATGTATAAAATAAACTTCCTTATACGAGTCGTGGGACTTTGATATATTCGTTATATTGGATTTAATGTTTCCAAAATAGAGTTTCATTTTTTTGTACCGGAAATTGGGATTCAATGACTTGTTATATTATACGAGTCATTATAAAGTGTTCTATGAATACATTTTCGTAGATGGCTCTGTATTTGACTATTAAACAATATACTTTGTGTGTTTTCGCTAAAGCGCGCGCCACGCGATGTCGTTTCACTTCACTCATTTGTACATGGACACCATCAGATGATCTGGTTCATTTTTAATATTTTTCTAAATATACCAACAACAGCTCGTCTTAATTTTTTTTCTTCAAATACTTTATGGATACACATACATTTAGTTTAAATGTATATAACTTAACTAACTTTTAAATATAATTCTATATACGAACGAGCAAACTTCGATAAAATTAAAATTGTATAACATATGAAACGACATCGCGCCGCGCCGCGTACCATTTAAAATAATTAGGGATTTTTGATATTGTTGAAATTATGTACTATCGATTTACGGCTAAACTAGAAAATATTCAATAATATCTCATTAAATACTTCTTGTTAAGCATCTGCGTGTAGTTATTGCATATTTACAATACGCCATGCTATAAAGATATTGTTTTCGATATAATATTCTCATTCTTAGTGTAAGTTGTAAGCAGAAGATACTAATTTAAAAATATTTAAGAGGTATTACAACCACACAAGACGACTGGCGACTATAATCAACAAGGTAACATTTTTAAACGCTTTAAAAATAAAATACTTTGACAAAGAAACCATGGTACGTTTTGAAACATAGTCGGCGGTCACGCGTCGGCAATGGCACGTGTGACGTGACCTAACACAACATGTCGGTGTTGACTGTTGCGCAACAATGTTGCATGAAACGTTTGCATCGCGTTACGACCATAAAATGTACCATTAATCA
>NW_023591861.1:0-23721 GCF_014839805.1 Manduca sexta | reverse complement strand
GCTCGTATCATACAGATTTCGCTATAGATTCTTACAGATTTTTATTTTTATTGCGGGAAAGTCTTTTCTCGTGGGCGAAGCCGCGAAACACCGAATTTTGCTCTATAACTGCCTCTAGTATTAATAGCCTCCTCGTCTTTGACCCTTACGTAATGCACTTGTCTCCAAAATAACCTTACTAATATCCAAATAAATATACACACTCGTTAAACACAATTAACAGCAAGCTACAAATAGGCTTATATTATTAAATACTACAAGAATATTATCAGGTAGCTATTTTTAAATCAAATAACAGTGTGGTTTAGGAAAAATAGCTAAATTCATGACTTAGTGTTTAGCGAAAATGTTTATCTGATAAATCTTGTGTCAATTTTATTTAGCGCTTATATTGATCTAATGAGTTAAATACATTACTTTAAAATAATTAGATACCTATTGGTATAGCTAATAATTGAATTAGTTGGGAAAATCTTGTAAAATCAATATTTTTCGCAGGTGATAGGATGTATTTAATATCCGCCCGGATAGCGACCGCCATACACAAGGTGTTAAAACCCGCCATAGTGGCCCATGTAAGTGTGTCGCGTTCCGGGATCAGCCTATATATATCCGGTTCCAACAGGCCGGCATATTGTGTCGACTGCCGAGGGTAATCACCTCTCGTCAGTCGAAATGATCAGATCAGTTAAAATGATAGTAGAAAGAAATTGCCTAGTCGTCAGACAGCCAGACAGACCGATTCAATAGTCAACATAAATGATTTATCAATCTTCGCGTGCTGCGTGCCTGCTCACCGGATGCCGACAGATCGGCATGCACGGAGCATCCAACCAGGCAGTAACTTACGCATACACTTGTGTGATTTGCGAATCATTAGTGATACTACCGCTACTTCCTACCGTTTTCACAATATCTTTAGAATTATTTTTTGTGTAAAAGGAAGAAATTGCTGTTTTTTCTTCTTTTTTTTTTATTCTCGTCTCTTAAATTTTGTCGGATTATTTAGGTGGTCTGAAGGCGAGGAATGAGGAAGAAACTTCCATCTTAATCTTATAGTCTTGGAGCCAAATCATCCCCGCCGCCCAGACTACAGAGGCTGTCCATCAACGTCAGTCTATTTGAGGAAAATATATTACGAGAAATTGAGATAACATTATGTAGAATTCAAACACAGAATTTATAATTGAAACCGGCGGGTGAAGTTCTAACTATTCTTCTTTCCTTTTCGCGCTAACCTGAAAATTTAATTCAGATATTTTCCTTATAGTTTTATAATAGCATATGAAATCATAAAAATCATAAGCATCATTCATTCATAAGTTTGTTTTATCACACTTCATACAAAATGCTGATTAATATAACCAGCATATTCCACACACACACTCACGCATTTTATCCCCACACACACTCACGCATATTATCCCCACAGGGATAAAAGAAAGGGTAGGCAAAGACGCAACTGTACCCATTTTCCTTCGTGTGTATTCCGTCCCAATATGTGATAAGGAGCGAGCCTATCGCCATATCGGGCAAAGACTCTTAGCTGATACCGAGTAGAAAAACCACTCTCTCTGACCTGGGGATCGAACCCGAGACCTTAGCACAGCAGTCGTACCGTAATACAAGCATATCCTACCAGTTATTAACCACAAAAGTTCTATACAAATATAAATAAAAAACTATACATTCAGAGCAGCGTCAAGTAGGCCAGCGGTCAACTCTCAGCACCGAATAAGAACTGTCCACCATACCAACCTTGACCGCGATAGACAAGGGCGGTAGATCACGAGACAGCTTGGACCTGTGCTTACAGGAAGTTAATATAGATTGACCTATGTTTTTGTCTGTAAACGTTGATTTAAAATTGTAAGTATAAAATGTAGGTATATTCGCTGTATTGTCGCAGTAATGTGTAAGGAGGGATGAGGGCAGCGTCTTGCAATGCTTTGAAATTTGAAGAATAGCGTTGTTACTCTTCATAGAAAGGCTAGCATTAACCATCAGGAGAGTGGCTTGCTCATCTCGTAGTTTATTGTTTAATAATATAAATGGAAACTTTTATATTCTTTGTAATTGGAGGGGTACTTTTTATTTTTATACTCTACAGAATGGCGACCCGTACTCATGATGAAATTGATATAGTGACTATATATTGCGGGGCACGATCAACACAAATCTACAATTATATATAAAGGTCCAATATTTTATATCAAACTAAAACATTCCCCATAAGCAGGTGAATACGTAATCAGGCGTAAAAAGAAAGTAAAGTCTAGAAATACTGGTTTGGCGAGGATGCCGGCTAGAAAATGTAGTAGGTAAACACGGTAATTTGTGTTGTAAAGCCTGCTTCGGCGGCGTACTTATTTGTGCCTTAAGATAGGGGCCACTGGGGTCTCAGGTCCGGCAAATTGATGCTGGGTTTTATGTTCAGCTTTAAGGATAAGTCTGGTATAGTTCTTGGTAAAGCATCAGTTAAATCATCGATGTTAGATTGTTGATTAAATTTCTTAATAATTTTGTTATCCGAACAATTAATAAACGGAATCAATTTGACGTCACACCAAGTTCAGTAATTTTACTGATCCTATTTTGACAATCTACTGGTTTGTCACGATGATCCCAAAACATCAAATTAGACCTGAATATGTAATTTAAACATTAGTTGCAATCAAAATAAAATGTAGCAATGCTTGTACTCTGGAGGCAAAAATTATAAGACATTGGTTACAATCGAAATATAATTTAACAATGCTTGCGCTGGGGCGGCAGAAATTAATAAAAAAAAATATTACAAGATTTTGCTCGTGGCTCTGCTCACGCAATTTTTTTTTTCCGAGATAACAACAAAGTCTTCCGTTATGTTATTCTGGAATAACATGGACGCCTCCCCGTGAAAGACGCGATGTAATACTCAGCGAGAATCGAGGTCTCCACGTACATACGGCCTTCACTCTGTGAGATTATTACCGACGATTCGAAATGCACGTCTTTGTAAGAAATCAAGTAGGTTAAGCAAGTATTTGGGGGCCTCTTCCAATAGGTTTTGTCCAATTTGATGTAATCAGGCGAAGAGTAGTGAGATGGAAGTCAAATCCTTTCTGCAACATACTTGAAAATTTGTGTTCTGCCAACCCTACCATGGGCACGTAAGAAGTAGGTATATGTAATATAAAAAAAATAAAATAAAAATGCTTTATTCATCACGTAGGCGAACATGATAAGTCAAGGTACATGAGAACATTTAATTGTTACTTAATTAGATTAGCTTATATAAATAAAGACAATTTATATTGAAAATAAAATAAATGAAAAATATACCTAGTAAACAAAGAAGCCAACTCGGGCTGGCAGGGAAGAAGAAATAAAATGATGTATATATGTATTTTTGAATAAGCAATAAGGGAGAAACGCGTCGCGATCCTCACTGGTGAGGACAATAAAAGCCCTAACCTAGCTAACCTACCAGCCTTTCACTAACTACCTAAGCGATGACTACCCGAAGAAGGAAGGCAGAAAGAAACTCCGGGCTTTATTTTTTGTCATCAATTGTCCATTCTTTTATAATATTGTTGTTATAGGTAGGTGAGTAAGCATTTCTTGTCATCCCAGAAACCCCCATGTAAGAAACGTAGTATACGTAAGTATCGATATTATTTTAAATTACCTAATCCCTAGTTCTAACAATAAAGATATTGAAATCTATCGCAATAATCGAATTACATTTGTATGATAATTAAAAAGCTAATAAACGAATGTTATCAAATGATTTACCATATTAATAATATCTTAAATTGAATCTATTTTAAATCGATCAATATAATTAATGTCTTTTTTCATTCATTCGGTATCGAGTTGTTAGAGGTCGTCTTGTTAAACTGCTAACTCTATTTCGATTGAATGAACATTTTTTGTTTCGCGAGGAAAATTAAGTGTTTACTCCTACCGCCCAGCTTCAAGGGGGGGATTGGATGGGCGTGTTGGGATTGTCGGCCTTACGACATGGTTTTGAGCAGTTCGGATAGTGGTAAACGTCTTAGGGCCGCCGAGCCGAGTCCTTTACACCCTATTCCTGACAATACTTCAACCAGCTTCGGTGCATTACGGACAGCTCCAGGTTTCTTAGGACGACCTGGATTTTTACCTTAAAATAAAACGAGTCCTTATTCTAGTTCAGCAATAGTTATTTGGTTGCGAGAACAATACGCTGTCGCCCTATTTGAAGCAGAATGGAAATGTCAGCAGTGACTTAACAGTTATTGTATAGAATGACTAGCTTTTGCTCGCGGTTTTCCCGTGTGAATAATTTTCCGGGATAAAAGTCCCGCTATAATTTTCCGAGAGTAAAATATGTCTTTCTCAGGATATCAAACAATCTTCATACTAAACTTCATCGAAGTCGCTTCATTGGTCCAGCCGTGGAAGAGTTATAGACAGTCAGGCAAACAGACCGAGTTACTTTCGTATTTATAATATAAGACAAAAGACACACGCACCACCTTACTTCAGCAAATTCCACCTACTGCAAATTTACTCATCAGTATGGATCTCTGCCTCACCCATTAAGATCACTGTCAGCTGTTCCTCGATGACTCAGTTGATTTCATAATTTATTTTTAGTTGAAGACGAACTCTATCATTAGATGATTTCTATTATAAGCACTCTTTGTTCATGGTTTAGTTATTAAACAATGAATTTAAATCTCTTCACTGTAAAATAAATTTTGAAGTGCCAATTTTTCATTCCTTAGTAAAATATATGCATTAAAAATTATAATTCCATTGAATATGAAAAAAATCAAGATTGTAATCATAAAGCGATATTCTTAATTTGTTTATGTTATACTAACTTTTGCTCGCGGCTTCCCCGCGTGAAGGGGATTCCTGGCATAATTTATTTTTCCGACTTACTTAATATGTTTCGTTATATTATGACCAAATTACACAAAATCATTATAAATTGTAGTCTATGTGTTATTCTGATGTATAACCAATATTACTATAAAATTTCATCCATATCCGTTCAGTAGTTTTTTTATGAAAGAGGAACAAACATACATACATACATCCATCGTCACAAACTTTCGCATTTATAATATTAATTTAATCCTGTGAATAACTCTTGTTGAAAAATCGCCACTTCTTAATTACTTGATACATTTCGACAATGTTTTTATCCATTTATGACAGATATAAATAAACGATTGTTGATTGTTTTTTCAACTGATGTCGCGTAGTAAAAGCGACACACACAGACACAATTGTGAACTGTGTAACCTACAAATACACGCTGAAAACATCTTCAGTACGTTTAGAAATATTGTATGCGTCAACCCGTGGTTTTACATTTTGAACCACCTTTTAAACTATTATTATAAACTTAACCAGCATTTCCGATCATTTTCCAAAGCTAACAATCGTCTCCCACTTTCAGGAAATGAACATGGGACCGCAACTAAGATCTCGAGACTTCACGCATCGCTGAGCGTGTGGTCATACTTTTGTCGTCAAGCAATTATTGGCAACGCTCATTGGGTGTCCTAACCATTAGATCATGCCAACTTGAAATATGGGTTATTAAAACAATAATTAATTTGTATATGGTACAAACTGCTTAGTTCCCAAATGTTTTATTGTTGAACCGCAAATGACTCCTTGTAAGGGAGAACTGTACTACAATAATTGTTTAAATTAAACTATTTTACGGGGGGGGGGGGTCTGTTTCACGATGTTTGCCTTCACTATTAAAACAAGCGATAATTCACAAGAAATACACACATGGCTTTAGAACGTTAGAAATGCGTGCTCATGAGTTATGAACCTGCGGACATTCGTCTCGGCAGGAAACGTGTCTTTTAGGAAGGTATTGAATAATTTGTTTCGACCTTTACGTTTTGTATAAAATATACTAACTAAATAGCATTTGCCTCTAAAATTAATATAACGAACCTCATTTTCAATCGAGACAGCGATTCTACGTGGTCCAAAGTTCAAATCTTGTTACAAATCCACTGATAACAATTTACAAAGAGCGCACTGTTGAGACAAATTGCTTTGCTTTGCTATTAATTGCTTATTACTGTATCAACATTTGCTTTCAAATGTAAAGTCGCGTGCACGCAAGTGTATCGAAAGCGGGCGTTCTTAGAATGAGCGATGGGCGTGAAACGACGTAGCATGCACGATTACCGTCACATATTGTAATGATTTTCGCTATCGTTATTCTTAATTTATGAAAATATCCAAATTGGTATTATTATCGAATTGTTGTTTTTTATATTATTATTTTACCATTAAGACTAGTTCAGTGTTAATAATCTATATTTTACCCGGACTTCAGTCTTTAACATTTACGAATCAAACGTAAATCTTTGTACGGACAGTGTACACCAATCCTTGTACAGAAATAGTAACAAATAAATCTAATATTATGCGTTTTATTGACTTCCTTATACTACTAATAAGCAAGGTTAAGTTCATTACTTTTGTCTATATATTTTTATAGAAATAGACAGCTGGTTTCCTTAAAATATAATAATGAATGCCTAGTTTATTTTCAAAAGTTAGAAATGTGCTCTCTTAACAAATTTAATAAGACTAAGGCGTAGTAAAAATGTCAATGAATAGATTTATAAGTGTGTTTCTTAAAATTGTTTAAATAGATAATATTGAACAATCTAGAATAATAAAGATGAAGTATTTCTTACGTTTACGCGAATGTTAGACATCGAAATAAAAGTAGATTTCAGATTTTATCGCGAAATTTATATGATAATTTTCTTCCGACGCGACGTTTCTAAGACAGTCCGGCCCGTGACCATTAAGGCTGTAAAGTCTTCGAAACGTCGCGTCGGTAGACAAGTGTAATATAAAAATCCGCGACGAACTCCAAAAACTAGTTTTATTTCGACATTTAAAATTTACCATATTTTAGGACATTCTCAACATCTTATGACTAAGAACAAAAATATTTACCTTTTAATGACATGTGCAAACTATGGTCCAATTTATTGCATTTAAATATCCCATGTTTAGGAAACACGCACGCGCTAAAAACATTAGTGAGGACGCTACCCAAGCCCTGAACTGTCAATGCTTGATAATTAAGATACTACTAACTACCTACTTATTACGTATATGAATAAATACTCGCGTGGTACGAAAACAAGTATACCATATTGGTCATATTGGTGATTGTTCTAATGGAAGTATATTTTGGAAGTAAATCTTGTGAGTAATGATTTCTTATGTTTACGCGAATGTTAGACATTGAAATTAAACTAATTTTCGGATTCTATCGCGGTGTTAGTATTTTATTTTCTCCCGACGTTTCGGGACTGAGGTGTTGTTCATAATTCCGTAAAATCAAAGTAACAATATCTACCTACATTTTACAATTATACAAATTTTTAAATTTTTTTAAAATTTTAGCTGTTGGTGGTCCGATCTACGCAGAATGAGCTCACAGTGTCTTGAAGTCTGGCAGCCGGTCTTTTGATTTCGATTTAATTAAATGTAGAACTGGATCCCAGGCTTGTGCAAGCTTCCAACCATCTTCCCTATTGAAATTAGGATGTTTTTTAATTTCAATAGCCTCCCCCCCCGTGACCATGAAGGCTGCAAAGTCTTCGAAACGTCGGGAGAAAATAAAATACTAACACCGCGATAGAATCCGAAAATTAGTTTAATTTCAAAATCTTGTGCGTATAATTGTCACTTATATCATGATTCTCATAATACGTTTTCGGTGTATCTTTGAACGTATGTTGCCCTTACAATTATGGAATGGAATTGTCAGTAATAACTCTGGGAATTTTGGAACTATAATTTTTATTATTCATCTTATAAGCTCCATTGACATAAACTTGAAAATACATCTAAAATGTTTTGTTTTCTATTGTTACAGGTAAACATGGCAATGGATTATACTAACTGATGTCAACTACCGTGACTTCATATTGCTGTGGTAAAGAACATTATATTTCAAGGAAAAACTAAAAATACCTATATCCCACTTTTGCTAATATGCTAAAATCTGTGAAATTTCGACTCCTATAGTAACATGAAATATACATACTTGCCTGTCTTGGTGGCGTAGATGTATTGTGTGTGCGATCGCGCTCCAATGTTCCGAGTTCGCATCCTGAGTCGAGCAGTGATATTAAGTTTTTCTGTTTAGAACCAGCCCGGTATCTTTAATTAGCGTCAAAAATGTTATAGGCTCCCCCTATCATTATGGGACGGAACACACATGGCGAAAGGTGGGTAGGACCCATACCTATTTCGGGGATAAAGCCGTGGTATGTTTTTGTTAGTTTCATATACTTTTATTTCGGACAAGCGCACTGTTATTTAATTCGCGGAAAAATACAACCGGAAGAAACACCTAATTTCATTAACAAATTGGCAACGACATTCTACCAACAGAAGTGGATAAATACATTTCCAACTCCTCCCTATCCTATTTGTTTAACGTCGTTGTGATAATGATTAGTGTTCCCAAGGACTGGGAAGCATCACTGCTCGATGTCATGAAGGGTGCCACTGCTAATCCTGGCTTACAGGAGATGCCGTGGTAGGTGTGAGGAGGGATAGTCTCCTAACAGAAGACCATCGACTCTCCAGAAAGTCAAGCGAGAGTTGACTACTGCGCAATGCGATGCTAACCACGAGCCCTTGAACTTGCGCCGCGGCCAAAATAGCCGGTAAACAGCGTCGGCGCCCGTGCCAACCCCCCCCCCCCTCCCCCCGTCTGCCAAAACTATGCACACGTTTACAGACCTGTTTAGACAGTCTTAGTTTGTAGTGAACGATAATTTTGCTTTGTATGTTTCAATTCCTGCTATCCTAAGCTGATCATCATTTTCTGTAGGAATTGTTTTCCTTTCTGTTGTAATTTCCATTATTAAACTGTAGTCTGGTTCGGGTATATTTTCAAGCATGGCGCTGAAACTATTGCGCTTAGATTTGACGACTGGCCGCGACCCGAACCTCTTAGTCTTCTTGTCTCTTCTAGTCACGGGTAAATCTCCTTCGAAACACTTTTGACGTGTTATCTTATCTACGATCGGAATATATGACCTTGATGAGCAGGTACATAATGATGAGAAGAGCTAAATACTCGCTTGATACACCACAGCCGCCTGTAAACAGAAGCAACACCAGCTCAACTTTGAATTATAAATCACTACGTGTTTTTGACATGAAATGACACACTCAAGGCTTTTATCCCCGAAGCGGCAGGTAGAATTGCAGCTAGTGCATCCACTCGCCATGTGTTTTCCGTCCCATGATGTGATTGGAAACGAGCCTATACCATGACATGAAATTTTAAGTCTCATAATACCCTATGACATTGGATAGAATGTCTCACAGTGGCACATGACAGTTAATACATGTTGCTGTTTGACGTCAAAAGAAACTGCATAGTCATTTAATTAAAGATATTACACTGAATATAATAATATCAGCCCTGTATTATGTACTGTCCCACTGTTGAGCACGGGCCTCCTCTATCACCTCAGATTAGGCCTCAGTCCACCACGCTGGCCTAGTGCGGATTGGTAGACTTCACACACCCTCGAAATTCCTATAGAGAACTTCTCAGGTATACAGGTTTCCTTACGATGTTTTCCTTCACCGTTAAAGCAAGCGATAATTCACAAAGAATACACACAATTTTTAGAAAAGTCAGAGGCGTGTGCCCTTGCGTATTGAACCTGCGGACATTCGTCTCGGCAGTCCGTTCCACAACCAACTAGGCTATCGCCGCTTCTAGGAACTTCTACATTGAATATACTAGAGAATAATTACTGAGACGATTGCGGATGACAGCTAGAAACCTACTGTCAGAGGAAACACGTAGAGTTTTTATCCATTCAAAAGGTATATGTAATGTTAGGGCCTCGGGGAAGCGGTCCGTGACATTTCCCATCTCTGCGGACAGCTCAATACCGAGTCGTAAAAGCGTTCCCAACGCAGCCCTCTAATCGCCCTCTACGGAGGCTGGTCTGCTGTGGAAAATTTTATTCTTTCTATGCGAAATAAAAAATGGTATTCATACTAACCTTGACATCATGCATAATTAACGAAATACCAAACAATAAGAAGCTTTGTGCGATAATTCGACCACATTCCACAAAGTGGGCATGACGATGTCGTTAACAAAGGCATTATGTGCGTTACTGCTATTACAATAGAAGCGTTTTCTATTTGCATTATGTTATTGTCTCTGTTCCGGCTTGTGTTGGAACATTTGTTTAAAAAACAGCAACTGAAACAATACTATTGAATATTAATAAATCATCAACGCAGTAATGGTTAAGAAAGAATAGGTATTAGTAAAAGATCTTAAAGGCCAGCATAAATATAATAGATAAACAACGTTGGGCAAAGCTTATCTATACTAATAAATAAAGCTGAAGAGTTTGTTTGTTTGAACGCGCTAATCTCAGGAACTACTGAACCGATTTTGATTGTTTTTTACGTGTAGGAAGCTATATTGTTCCTGAGTGCTATAATAATTAATATCAGCCCTGTATTATATACTTTCCCACTGTTGGGCACGGGCCTCCACTACTACTCAGAGGGATTAGGCCTTAGTCCACCACGCCGGCCTAGTGCGGATTGGTAGACTTCACACACCCTCGAAAATTCCTATAGAGAATTTCTTAGGTATGCAGCAAGCGATAATTCACAAAGAATACACACATATTTTTTTTAGAAAAGTCAGAGGTGTGTGCCCTTGGGATTTGAACCTGCGGACATTTGTCTTAGCAGTCCGTTCCAAAACCAACTAGGCTATCGCCGGTGAGTGGTATAGGCTACTTTTTATTCCGGAAAAACGCTTTCACACGCGTAGAGCCGCGGGCAAAAGCTAGTGTACAATATTGTTTAAGTCTTACTCTATGACGGCTTAGACACGATTTCACCATTGAAATTCTTATATAGAATTCTCCGATACGTTAGTGTCATCACAATGTTTTTTATAAGGAACTATAATTACCAATATATTTAGGGGCCCTATTCTGCCTACGGGGGCAAATCCGTCTTTTTGCTGTTACATCTTAATCGAAGGCCATTTTTGACAGTGTATTTGTAAATAAGGGGATTTTATATTCTATAGGCTATCAAAGCTGTTCCTCAATTAAAACGTCCGTGATATCAAAAACACGGATATGCCGCCATAGGTGGAATAGGGCCCCTGACTACAGAGGTAAATCGAAGGGTTTCGAACTTGCAATCTTCTTTTGTCATTCCCTTGTATTCCCATTTAGATTTTATGGCATAGATATTTTGGACCTTAATACTTAAAACAATAGAGTCGGAAATTTCAATATGTTGCTAACGGTATTCATCTTAATGTCAATAAAATCATGTCTTTCTCAATACAGTTCTTAGAATGTAATTGAGTATATTGCGGAGTTAATATTTGGACTCTGTAGTAAATCGTATAGACTGTAGGGTGACCATGCTAGATATCATCGCGGATTTTTTGTTATGTTCATTGCCAGATATCCTTGTCAATTGCTTGATATTTAGATTTTTTTGGCTTAGTCGGATTAGGTTTGTTAGTTAAAGTCATGATTTTTTTACTTTTTATGTATCGCTTAGCTAATTTACTTTAGGGTTTTGATATTTTTATGCCCTAGTTCAATTACTCCAGGAATATACATATTTAATTTAATTAATACAATTATCTAAAATCGGATTTATACAACATTCATTCTGACATTCAAATCGCAAGGTGTCATCAGTTTTCCCTGACAGTTATCTGGCAAAATCCAAACGCATACTCAATATAGGTAACAAGATTATTCGTTTGCACATCATATATGGCGGTCAACTGTGCCGAGCGGATGTTTAGGCGGTCCATGTTTGACACTAACAAATCGATGCCAATGACAGACTGACAATTGACACCTCTGACAGCGTTGTGATTGTGTCATCGAATTCTTTGTCTAGTCATTATGGAAAATTCTAATGGTGTATCAATTAATTATTGTCCTTTTATAGCGCAGTTTATGGAGTTAGTACAGTTTTATATATTATTTTTATACACTGCTGAATATACGCCTCCCCTAAAGATGACTTAATGAAACCTATTAAATTTCTTTACCTATGCTAGTTTTGGCGAAGAATCATTCATGAATTGTAATTTTTTAATAATTAATTAATATTTATTTTGTTCGAGCTTACACTTTTTATTTTACATATATGGTTAGAATAACTTATAGAGGACTTTTTTTTCTATCGCACCCCGCAGAAGTCTAGGGAGCTATCAGGAAAGCTGGGAAGAAAGTGTGGGGAAAGGATAAGGAAACCTCTTAAGATGGAAGGAAGAGCGAAGGCCAGGAAATGTTCGCGAGCTCTCATAGGCCTCAAGGTGAATTGGCAACCATGAGGTATACACACTGGACTGTATGCCTAGGGTTGCGACAGATGTCCCGCCGTGCATGGGTGTACATTCGGTGTGAAGACCGCACAAGAATTGCATTCATGTATATTAGTACCTATATGTTGTGTCTGGTTCCCTTCCGGAAAATTCCACCCTTCACCACTGCTGTCAGTCAGGAATCAGGATTGACTAATTCAGCTAGTCATTTAGGAATAAAACATCTTTGTTCGACATCCTAACCAAATCAGTTCTATTATGCTCATAGAATCCGCCATGTGGCTTGAAACAGGTTTGTAGCTTCGTAAAACAATTACCGTTTGTGACAAAATTAACATAACTGGAGGCGAGCGGCTCGTTTTGCGTCTTCGTATGGATTGTATCGCATTATTCTTGTGAATTATTTAAAATAGTAATATCTACTTCACACACACACACACACACACATCATCACTCATTTTTTTAAAAAAATAAAAAATAAAAATGCTTTATTCATCACGTAGGCGAACATAGTTGCACTTATGATAAGTCAAGGTACATGAGAATATTCAATTATTACTTAATTAGATTAGCTTATATAAACAAAGACAATAAAATAAATGAAAAATATACTTAGTAAACAAAGAAGCCAGCTCGGGCTGGCAGGGAAGAAGAAATAAAATTATGTATGTATGTATTTTTAAATAAGCAATAAGGGAGAAACGCGTCGCGATCCTCACCGGTGAGGACAATAAAAGCCCTAACCTAGCTAACCTACCAGCCTTTCACTAACTACCTAAGCGATGACTACCCGAAGAAGAAAGGCAGAAAGAAACTCCGGGCTTTATTTTTGTCATCAATTGTCTATTCATTTATAATATTGTTATTAAATATATATATATTTTTTAATAAGTCTTTTCTATACAAAGTCTGATTAATTATATAAGCTAATACACGCACATCACCGTAAAATTGCGGAGAAAATCCACATAAAAGTATTTAGCAATAACTAAAAACCAACGAAAAAAACAATAATACTAAAAAATTATAAAAACTATGAAACAGTCAGTGTACAGCGTGCATACGCCTACATTTACAAACATAATATTTTCATTTCATATTTTGTCGCAGATCTTGGTCAATATAATTAAGATTATAAATTTTAAGGCTGGTGCAACAAAATGATCGGTCGGTCGTCTATTATACATTGATAATTCAATGAGTCAATATAAAATAAAATATGTCACATAAATTTAAAACTGTTACCCAGTATAATGTCAAAATTATAGAAAGGTACACATGAGACGTTTATGTAGTTAATTTATAATATTGGCGTTAACATAGGGTTGGACAGGGTGTGCAGGACTGTTTTTCCAAACCGTCTGATCATCGAGGTAATCCTTTACATTATAATACCCCTTTGACATTAATTCGCGCTTAACATGACACTTAAATTTGTAGCCGGGCAGATTGGTTATTTCAAGAGGGATTTTATTATAGAATTTGATACAATTCGCTAGATAAGATTTATTTGTTTTACAGAGCCGGAAATTTGGAACAACTAGTTTATTCTTATTTCTAGTGTTCAAACAGTGCAAGTCACTGTTTTTCATAAAAGTACCTAGGTTCTTACGGACATACATAATATTTTTGAAAAATGTATTCAGCTGGCAAAGTCAGTATATTCACCTCCTTAAACAGTTCTCTAAGGGAATCGCGAGACCGAAGGTTATAAATTGCACGAATCGCTCTTTTCTGTAAAATAAAAATGGTCTGCAGATCTACTGCAGTACCCCACCGAAGAATGCAATAAGACATAATGCTGTGGAAGTAAGCGAAATATACTAACCTTGCCGTAGCCACATCAGTTAAATATCTGATCTTCCTAATAGCAAAGACTGCAGAACTCAATTTACTCGAAATTCTTTGAATGTGGGGTCCCCATTGTAATTTCCTATCGATAGAAACCCCAAGGAAGACTGTAGAGGGTACTAATTCTAGTTTATTCCCGTCTAAATCAATATCAGTTCCATTAATCTTGTTCAGTAACGAGAATCGAACACATTTAGTTTTTGCTGCATTTAATAGAAGATTATTGGCAGAAAACCAGTCAGAAATCAATTTAAATACTTTATTTGGCTCTACAAAATTTCCTTCCCTTCTATTTAGTTTAAATATTAGTGAAGTGTCGTCAGCGAATAATACAAC
Organism: Manduca sexta; assembly: GCF_014839805.1. Taxonomy (NCBI): domain Eukaryota; kingdom Metazoa; phylum Arthropoda; class Insecta; order Lepidoptera; family Sphingidae; genus Manduca; species Manduca sexta. The sequence goes on along the minus strand of NW_023591861.1, from coordinate 9,137 downwards.
TTCAGCCATTTATCTCCGAAGGTGTATGCAGAGGCGCAACCAGGGCACCCACTTTTCGCCAAGTATGTTCCGTCCCATGATGTGATAGGGGGCGAGCCTATCGCCTTATCGGGCTGGAATTCCAGACTCCGGGCTGATACTGGGCAGAAAAACCTAAATTTTGCTCGACCCGGGATTCGAACCCAGGACCTCATACCTCAGTACAACTACGCCACCAAGGCAGTTAGTCAGGAATTTACTTCAAACAACATATTTTTAGTTATATAAGGATTATTACTTATTAGGAATTAAAATGAGAGACTGTTATTTGCATTTCCGCTATAGATATCTATATTACTATAAAGACGAAAAGTTTGTGAGTTCGTTTGTATGTAGGTACTAATTTCTGGAACTACTGCACCCATTTCGAAATTTCATTTACTAATAAGAAGCTACAATACTCTTGAATCCTATAGGCACTTTTTATCCTCGAAAAAATTTCACGCTTGCGCAGCTGAGGCTAAAGTTAGTAAATAATGAAGCAGCATTGACTGCACAAGACAAAGGGCTTGCAAACTAAACCTTATCACATATGATTCTATAAATAATCTTATCCACTACCTTCGGATCCCTAGCGAAAATGGAGTACTCAGAATGAAGTATGACAGCTTACAGATCGGTTCCTTTTACTCCACTACATTTGATGATATATAGAGTAGCGTCTAAATAAGAGTATCGATTGTCGAGACTTTATTACCTTCTATCACAACATGAGACGGAGATACTTAGAAAGAAAAAAGAAGAAAAGATATGTTATTGGTCACGGACACAACAAACATTCAGAAGTAGGTATTGACTAAAAAAAACATAAAATTAAGCACACTTTAAAATTATAAACATAATAAAACTAAAGCATTGTATATACATAAGTAGATAATATACAATGTGATGTGGGTGTCTTGTGGCCGACCAGCAAATGACAATTCATTTGAGAATTGCCGTAAAAATGTCGCCGAGCCATACCGACGTGACCTTTATTGCCGTCTCACAACATGAGAAATAATTAACAATTAATTTGAGTAAAGCCCCGAATCTAGGGGGGGTAAGCCGGGGCCCACGCCCCGGGTGGCAAATTCAAACTTAGCTGACGAATACACAACTCATCATTAATGCAACTGACTACTGAGACGTCTAGTCTAGACGCGACTGACTAAGGCCTAATCGCTCTCAGAGCAGGCCCGTGCCCAGCAGTGGGACAGTATATAATACAAGGCTGATATTGTACATTAAACACATAAATTATTTTCCGCGGGGCGCGTCATGATGATGATCACAAATTAAAAAATAAAGGTGGGCGGGGACGGCATCCAGATTTTGCCCCGTCTCGAAAAATTCAAGATCTTGGGCTGAAGTCATGATCATTGGACAATCTGATTTCACTGTTCCAATGAGTCAGTTTTGCGTATTAGTTTTCTGTAGAGATATTACTAATAGTGCCAAGTTATTTAATGACTAATGTATGGTAAAATATTGCTTTTGTTTTGTCAGTGTTAAATAATATTGTTAGGGTGTATGCAGACTGTATTTTATACACGCTGATAAATTAACGACACCCTTTTATTGTATACTTTTTTACAACGTACACAGTTCCCGACTGTACCGTGTTTTCTGCGTCTTTGTTGCGTTTGAAACGTTTCGCGCGTGCTGAACTTGTGCCTGAAATTTCGATAGGGGCCCTGTTTGCATCTCTACCCCATCGGGAATAATGGCGTGATGTGTGTTTTTTTCCCTTCAGGGAATTGAATCCCAAATCACGTACGTTAAGCTGCCACCATACTAATCACACGCATGTGAAAGATACCACAAAATTATCTCGCAAACCTGGCTGACAAGACTCGGTTTTATATAATGTATTAACTGAAATTATTATTGTCAAAAACATATTTATATTGAGTTTTTGTCATACGACGAATGTCCTTGTACAATAATGTTTTAATTACTTAGGTGTTAATTAACACGTATCGATACTGTTGCTCGCGGCGTGAAAGTTTTCCGGGATAAAAATACCGCTATTATTTTCTCGGGATATAAAGTAGCCTTTCTCAATTCTTAGTAGAATTATCTCCTTATCAAATATCATTGAAATCCGTTTGATAGTTTTTGAGGTTATCGCGTTCAGACAAGCAGACAGATGCCGCAGGGAATTTTGCTTTAAAATATATTTTTTAGAACTTTTGTAAGAAGAACAATTCTTTTATATATGATTAATCTGTAACTGTAACCATTTACTCAGCGAAGGCAACGAAAGTTCTCAAAAGGAATAATTTTTCCCTGTTTCTGCAACATATTTCATTGATGCTCCGCTCCTATTGGTCTTGGTGTGATGTTTATCTTTCCTCGATAAATAGACTATCCAACACTAAAATATATTTTTTAATTTAAACCAGTACTTCCTGACATTAGCGCGTTCAAACAAACTCTTCAGCTTAGATATATATTTTTTATCTAAGGACGGAGTAAAGCTGTAATAACAAGTCTGTTTCTCAGTGCTGATGGCATGGCAGCCTTCGCAGTGCGTAGCCATAGGGTCGTTGTGATGTGTGTGTTATCACAGCTTGGCTCCGTTCTTAGATAAAAACCGTCTATGAATAAGGGTGAAAGAGTTTGTTTGAATGCGCTAATTAGGCTACTTTTTTTTTACACGACTACAGCCGCTATCAACACCTAGTAACTAAAGTCATACATCCAAGTTCTTGGATGACAGCACAGATTTTAAACAATTAAAAGGCATCATTAATCTTCCCCGTCCCCCCACTCCCGCAGCCAATTAAGCCGCAATGAAGACGATTGGTCGTCTACATAGTTTGCAGAACACGCGGCCACTGCGTGAAAGCATTCATTGCTGGGAATCGCATGCCGTTTTGCATCAATGGAATTTGTGTGTTTGCGAAGGGGTAAGAGATGTAGGATGCCTCTGACGGTTTCTAATGGTGTCATAATACATACATATATACATACATAACATCACGCATTTATCCCCGAAGGGGTATGTATGCAGAGGCGCAACTAGGGCACCCACTTTTCGCCAAGTATGTTCCGTCCCATTATGTGATAGGGGCGAGCCTATCGCCATATCGGGCACAAATTCCAGACTCCGGGCTGATACTGAGCAGAAAAACCCAAATATCACTTTGCCCGACCCGGGATTCGAACCCAGGACCTCAGAGCGCTATTGTACCGGACGTACAATACAACTACGCCACCGAGGTGTCATAATAGACGATAATATTGTATATATATAGAGAGCTGCCTTCAAGTCACACGTTTTTTTAATTCAACATATTTGTTATTTGTCTTGTAATCTAATCCGCATCAGTATTTTCAGTTTATGAGAATGGATATTTTTTATAACGTGGATTCGACCTATGCCATATGGTCTGTCGATAAAGTAAACGATTTTTATGAAAAATCATGCTCCTCTCAACCGCTTACCGTCAGACGATCTACTGCTTATTACCGTTTTAATGTTTTAAAGTGATTAAAGCACTTCTGAGTGATCTAACGGGATCCCACTATACTTGCCTAGTTTGTCAATACATTTATTAGTTTTGCACAATATCGTAAAATTCATACTTTGTAGGTATATTCATTAGATGTAGCAAAATGCTTTGTGTTAAATAAAATATTGTTCATTTTCATATTGTTGACCCATTTTTTGTCTAAAATAAATTGTCCCACCCCATATTACCACGTCACTAGACAAATCTTGAGGGCTATATAACCGATATTCATTACCAAGTAATCACGATTTGCGGCGAGTATCACAGTCAATATTTATTAGTAGCAAATCAATACCAATAAAAATAACCGGCCAATAAAATCTGTGCCGGCACGTGACCGGAGCGAATTTAACGAAAATTGATGTTAGAAAGGAGATTACGTAAACGATTTCTCACAATAACCTCTGAGTTATCCGGCGATGGAGCATAGCTGCCTATTCGTGCTGTCAAGCAACATTGTAGCCAGTGTAACTGGACATAACAAGACTTAACATCTCATGTCTCACGATGGCGTGCGCAGCGGAATAAAAAACAATACTTTGTAATTCGAGGTGTTGGATGATGTTTCTACTGCTTATGTCATTCGAAGCAATAAAAAATAAATAAAAAAAGATGATTTTTGAAGGACATTGTAGCATGTGTAAATTAAATTTACTCTGCGAAACATCACGGTTCAAGCCGTACCAGACAGAAGTCTAGCATTTTTATTACGAATTCTACTTGCAATATAAATAATGTACAAAAAAATTTACAAAAATACGACGGCGCTATATTCCACGTGCATCGTTGCCAACTTGCATGACGTGAATATATACCAACATAACATGCGGCAGCCACACCTACTGTAATATCTCGTTTGCGTACAAAAATACTGTTTTCTAGTAGTAACAATGGCACCTAAATACAATCATAATTATGAAATCTGCGAGTATACGGAAATCATTATTTTTAGTATTTTGGAAATAATACTACTTTGCGGATTTTATCGCGTTTTTTTTATATAATTTTCTCTCGACGTTTTGAAGACTACAGCCTTCGTGATCACGGGGCGGACTGAGGTGTTGATCATCCGAAAAGTCAAAATTACAATATCTACCTACATTTTACAATATTTTTTTATCTGTTGTAAAATCTATATATATTTAAAGTACAGTTGTGGTGCCTTGAAGAATTTTAGTTCTTATTTTTCAGTTAAGTAATTTTGTTGTGTTTTCGATTTTTAAAACATAAATAATTAAGCTTTGAAGTAACAAACGTTAAAAATAATGTCGAATTGATAAGCAAGCTCTTCTATTTTTTAAGTTGATTGAAAAGTTGGATTTGTACCGGCGCGGCGGGAAAGTTTGAGAAGATTCATTAACATGGAAGAAACTAAATAATTGTGTCATAATATGGCAATGTTACATCCCACAGTCTCTACTTCTATGGGGCAGAGGGGTGATATTGGGTATGTACGTAAAAAATATAAATGTAATATTTAAAAGCCAGGAGTGTTTGAATAGTAAAAAGGATTATTATAACTCGTGTTATTTACAATAAAAAACATGTAACCTTCTAAGTGGTTTCATTAACAGTTCTTTAGATCTAAAGAATAAATTGTGCAATATTTGTTGTGTTCATACACAATACTATACACATAATAAATAAATAATAACTAAATAATCATACACATAACTACAGGATATTAAATTAATGTGCGATGTTAGCCTTTTATGTATGTGTCTGCCTGTGTGTGTACGTTTACACGCTATGTGTGTGTGTGGGTGTGTTTGTGTGCTGCGAAGAACAAATTGTGCGGAAGCCGAGATAAAGCTGTTTTTCTATGCACACAATGATAACACTTTCACCGCCTCACATGGCTGTTACTTGCGTTTGCGTGTCGAATTGCAACACTGTCAGCTGACCAGTGTTGTGATTTCCAAACTTGTCAACTAAATGGATTTGGTAAAAAATGGCGAAATGTATTATTACACTTTGAACTTTGATACTGGTCTCTCATATGTGAGAGTCCGCCTGGGTAGGTAGCACCGCAATGTCTGTCTGCCAAGCAACAGTGTTAAGTCACTGTTGTGATCCGGTTTGAAGGACATTGTAGCCAGTGTAACTACTAGACATAATAAGACTTAACATCTCATGTCTCAGGATGGCGAGCGTGAAATACCAAACAATAATTTATAATTCAAGGTGTTAGATGGTGTTTCTACTGTTTATGGGCGGTCGTATCGCTTACCATCAGGGGAACGGCAAGCTCGTCTCGTCATTCAAAGCAATAAGAAACTCTGTCTGCTCTTCAATAAAGACGTGGTTCTATTATAAAAGCCAAAGAACAAGCTACACAGTCTTTCTCATCAAAAACTGGCTCCATTTGGACTAGAGAAGGCCACATAACCTCGTCTCGTCTTTCAAAACAATAAGAAATAAAAACCTCTGCCTACTCTTCAAAAAGGCCTGGTAAAAGTCAAAGTACTAGCTACACAGTCTCTATCAAAAACTAGCTCCATCCCGAAGAGTAAGGCCACGAATCAATGTTCAGCCATTAGCAGATACGATGTTATGCAAACATAATCTTACAACGACATATTGTTCATAATGTTTATATTATACGTGCTTTGAGTCTCATGAACTCTGGATAAGTTATCTGTGTACGTCTAGATGTGAATGGTGGGCGTTGAGTGGATATATGGTGACGTTGACTGGTTTATAATGCTGACAAATGATTATGCGAGGCTTCTAGGGCGTTAAGATGCTTTTCTGCAACCATTAACCCTATTAGGGAACAAAAAAATTGTATGGGAATTGCATAATTGAAACGAATTTGCTGGTGGTAGGATATATTTTATATTCGCCCGGATAGACCACCGTACGCAAGGTGTTAAAACCCGCCACAGTGGACCACGTAAGGGTGTCGCATTCCGGCACCAGCCTGTGTATATTCGGTTCCAACAGGCCGAAAAAATAACGAATAACGAGGGGTAATCTCTTATCAGTCGACATTCTATTAGGCTCTACTCCACTTATCAGGTACAGTGGAGTCATTTTGCCTTGCGTGTTTTAAAAAAAACTAACCAGAAAAGCACGAGACTAGAAAATAACTCGCTGGCGGTGATGAATAGGAATTAAAGAAGGGAGACAGATGCTTTAGCGTTCGAAAATTTCCATATGAAATTTACGCTTTTTAGGCAGTTATTTTACGTAACTCTGTAATTATTTTTGAATATACTTGATAAGGGCCAGACGATTTGACAAAGGTCGCAGGAACTCGCTGGATGCATGCCGCTTTTGATAGGGCCATCTGGAACTCTTTATAAATAATAAGAGAGGGCTATCAGTGGCATGCGATATAGCGCAGGAACGGTTCCGCGCAGCTATCTCAGAGCAACAAGATACGTCGGGGCCGACCCGTATGCGCCGAAAAGAACCACCGCGGGTTTTGGTTGGTATGCTGGTGTAGGGCATACATAGGGTTAAGGACTCGATTCTCGCTCGGATGATGCAATACTCCCGAGTGTCGACATTGGGCTTAAGACCGGTGAAACCAACATAACCGTTCCACTCACCCCCCGTGTGGTGGTAGTGATAACGTGTTTTTACCCCGCGGGAAAAAGAAGGCCATCAGCAGCGTAGGTTCCATATAACACGATTCCTGTCAGCTTCCCGTTCATAAACTATATGGAAAAAATTATTATCATTGGAACGATTTGCAAACCGCAATTATGTATATTAATAGTACCTATATATTGTGCCAGGTTCTCTTTTGGAAAATGTCACCCTTCGTCTCTGAAGCCTATATTTTGGCTTCATGTGGCTGATGTTGACAACATCAGTGTAACATTGGGTCAAATTGACTGTAGCATAAATAATGAACGAATCATTTGATACTGTCAAATAAGTTCTTTTGTGTGATTTGTGAAAGTGTTCAATGGATATCGTTCAATATAAACGTAATTGGAACTCTGTTAGGCAAGGCTTGCTTTTGCAACAAGTTGTCTTGGTATTTAAAATATTTACTGGTAAATTAATAACTAATTTTCACGATGTACTTACGATATGTTGTAACATATTATAAACCTTAATAAGATAAGTTTAGTATCGCAAACTGCATGGCTGATTGATATCGAGTGATTTATAGGTGAGTTTTGGAAATAAACGATGAAAAATCTATTATTTAAAAAAATCTTGTAGGTATTGTTAACGGTAACTATGAAACGAAGGATTCAAAATGGCGCCCCCCAAAATTGGTTTATTATTTTCCTGGTCAACCTATATGTTACATGTGACTTTAATATTGATTATACAGTATTTGTATTGAGTATTAAGTTTTTTTTAATAATTAGAAGATTCAAAGCCTTATTCCTGAAGTCATACTCAGACTACAATCAGTGCAACTCTTCACTGAGCTGTCTCCACATTTCCGGATTAAATCTTGTCAACATCAAGCCTCTTTATTTCATTTGAAAATTCAAACTTTTTCCTCCTTGGAAATCGAAGCAAGGACCTCACGGTTCAACTAGGTACGATACCGCTAATACCAGACAGTAACATAACAAATACATTAAGCTTGCAAAGGTATTGTTTCCTATATTTGTTTAATTTAAATAACAAGCATTTATGTATAAACAGTTACTTTGATAAAGCACTTAATTGGCACTATACACTAAGAACACACACACTTCACGCCTTTACCCCTGATGAGGTAGACAGAGGATACCAGGGCACCCACTTTTCGTCAACGTGCTCCGTCCCAAAATGTGATAGGGGGTGAGTCTATCGCCATATCAGGCATAAATTTCTGACTCCGGGCTGATTCTGAGCGACCTAGGATACGAACCCAGTACCTCAGAGCCGTGACGAACCGCCACGCAGTATAAATACGCCAACGAGGCAGTCGGTATACATTAAGAATTACAGAATTATTAACCGTATTTTCTGTGTAGTATATTTTATAGTATATGTAAGAGTTAATACACAACAATAAAACATGATTAATATTAAATAAGTCATATGTTGCCCGAACATTCTTTTTTCAATTTTATGAACATTCATGTGTTAGTCACAATTCACAGTATTGCTGGTCTCATTCCAAGGTATTTGACTAGTTTCTGGAAACTATATAACTTTATTTGATAGTTTCTATAAACCCTTAAGATAATGTTTAATTTTAATTATTAAACATATTTCATTTTAAAAAAATCATTACAAAATACACCGAGTTAATGAACTGTGAAACTCCAACAATATCTTGGCGATTAAGTGACATGACGTCACAACTCTGTAAACACTCAACATATTAGCAGCGATTACAGATTTTTATGACAATAATTAATTTATTATTTTGGGTACTGTCAAATAGCTGTTTTTATCTATCTTGGTACTTAGCTAGTTTTGCCAACAACTATATACTGGTACAAACGTTGTGGACGTTATAGATTTAAAGTACAATGAAGCTATTAGAGGTCCTAATTTTTTGGAGTCGAGCGCAACGTCATACTACCATATTCAAACATGTGGTTGAATTTTCTGCCGGTTACTTGCAGTTCATCCAGCCACAGATTTTCAATTCAACATTCGATTATATTCAAAAAACAACATTAAAACGCA
>NW_023591860.1:0-11945 GCF_014839805.1 Manduca sexta | reverse complement strand
AAGATGCTTTGAAGCAATTCGCGCCGCAAACAAAATCAAGAATAGATACAACTTTAGAAAGACCTACGTTACTACCGACGTACAAACCAAAGTTCTTGAGAGACAGGATAGACTCCATCAGAAATTATCTCAATAATGGTGAATACGTGAAGCCGACAAAAAAATCTCTTGAACGCGAATATTTCTTAAAGGATTATGAAAATGATGACGACCAGTCTTCAATGTTTTACTATCGAAGAGATAATCAAGGCGACGTGGAGACTACGACGGCTAAGAGACGAACGCGACGAAAACCAAGAACGTTATTTTTCCTCAGTCCGACTGTACCGTATAATCATTATTTTTAAGTTTTGTAAACCAATAAACATGTAATAAGTAATGTGTTTTATAATGAGTCTTTGTCTCTTATTTCGAACTATACGGGCATATGTACAATTAATAAACTTTTAGTTTATCGAGCCTTTATGTTATTAATTTAAAATTAGTATTTATTCTGCATAGAAGCAAATGTGGAACAAATATATCAAATATTATGAGTAATAAATAATGATGATCAATGCCTTTTAAACGCTTTCTGAGGAACTTTTAATGGCTCCTTGATGTCTTCATGATAAAAATAATACACTCAGTCAAAATGTATACTGTGTCTATACACATATACTGAACTCTGCAATCGTTTCCAAGTAAATAACAAAATTCCGCGAAATGAAAGCGAAGGCCCTGTTTCATTTATAAAAGTCTTTCCAACAAAGGGTAGACGACAGTTATAACCTGCTTCCAAGATATTACTTAATGCTTTTCTTTGAATTCTACGTCCACAATGTTTAAATTATTCTTTTAAAGTGCTGGTCAATATTCTTTCAAAGTTATAGATATTCAAAGAAATAGAGAAAACTACAAAACGTGATAGTGTGTGTTTAAGTTTATGAATACGAATGTTGGTGGTATTATTTCATATTTCACAGTTTATATTATACATAACCACAATGCAGTATTAGCAGTATATTTGCTTGCTTCAATTACATACATATATTCATAAGGCAACGAATGCCTGCTTCATACTGAAATATAACTAACTACGGTTGGCTGTGTTTATTTACTTATTTATACACAGAGAAAATCGCATAGCCAAGAACATATTACACTGTAATACTAGCTGTAATACTACCGACTGCCTCGGTGGCGTAGTTGTATTGCATGTCCAGTACAATAGCGCTCTGAGGTCCTGGGTTCGAATCCCGGGTCGGGCAAAGTGATATTTGGGTTTTTCTGCTCAGTACCAGCCCGGAGTCTGGAATTTGTGCCCGATATGGCGATAGGCTCGCCCCCTATCACATCATGGGACGGAACATACTTGGCGAAAAGTGGGTGCCCTAGTTGCGCCTCTGCAATACCCCTTCGGGGATAAAATGCGTGATGTTATGTAATACTAGCTAACTTGTGTCTGTTTTGGAATGCAATATCTGTCATAAGTTTTGACTTTTCATCATAGGAACCGGATCAGGCATCAGTAGGATACGAAGATGATGTATTTATATCGTTATAAATATCTGATATGTATTATAATAATAATATCAGCCCTGTATTTTATATTCTGTCTCACTGCTCGACTCGTTCCTCACCTACTACTGAGAGGGATTAGGCCTTAGTCCAACATGTTGGCGTAATACGGTTTGACAGACTTTATATACTCTGAAAATTCTTAGAGAATTTCTCAGGTTTTCAGAGGTATTCTCACGTTCTTTTCCTTCACCGTTAAAGCAAGCGATAATTCACAACGAATACACACATAATATTAGAGTTGGTTTTGAATCTGCCGACATTCGCTTCGGCATATGATATGTATTATTTAGATCCAATATTAATAATAAAAGTCTCAACCCAATAAATTTCTCTATTTAAAAGGCTAATATTGTGCCGCCTTTACGAAATGTCGAATTTCATAAGGAAAAGCATCCAGATTTTAAACAAAAATCTTCTAACAACCAACATTACTCAATGCGAAAATCGATTTTCTTGCGTTTGAAAGATCAACGCGCAATGCGCTATTTTGTTGATAATTAAATAATAAATACCTTTTCTCTGCAGGTAACTAGTTGGTGGTTAGACGACATGTACCTGAAAGTGCGGCTGCCTCTGCCGATCAACTCCAACCCTGGCATGGTGTTTCCGCGCCGCAAGTTTGCCAAGATGGAAGAGGTGGCTGATCTCGGAGCGTTGTTCATCGACGATCTATTGGACTACAAGGAAATGTTGGACAGGTATTCATACCGTTTAACTAGTGGGAGATTGCTTGATTGAGCAAGACCATGCATAGTAATAAACTAATGTGGTTCCGTAGTAGTTTATTATATCTAGTAAGGCTGATGGGTATAATCCCCATCGTTAGAGAGCGCGGTTATTGTCGGTCGACCTTTTTTTGTTGAAATGCATTATAAGACCGGCGAAATGTAGCAATATTAACGGGACGTGATATTACAAACAAATGCTCTTTAAGTTACTGAATTAACAAACTAAGTTACTGATTTAAAATCTATAATTTGTACGAAAAACAATACGGTTTATAGAGACTTACCAAATCAAATATTAAAAATATCTTTTCTTTCCAATTGTTTATTGAATCATAAATTCAATACATACCAAAAAAACTCGCATTCTTCTGTCTGAGTTCTTCTGGTTACATAATATTATAACACCCTCCACTTTGAATTTAATTTTATAAAACATTCAAAAATGGAACGACGATTTCGACTTGACTAGCTTTAGTTATTGTTCTGATGACTTGACATCATTTATGTTTCAAGATGGCGTTTCAATTTACGCTACCTACTTTTTGGTTAAATCAAATAATATTATTAATAATTACAATGACTGCCTTGGTGGCGTAGTTGTACTGCATGCTCGGTACGGCAGCGCTCTGAGGTTCTGGGTTCGAATCCCGGGTCAGGCAGTGATATTTGGGTTTTTCTGCTCAGTATCAGCCCGGAGTCTGGAATTTGTGCCCGATATGGCGATAGGCTCGCCCACTATCACATCATGGGACGGAGCATACTTGGCGAAAAGTGGGTGCCATGGTTGCGCCTCTGCATACCCCTTCGGGGATAAAATGCGTGATGTTGTGTGTGTGTGTGTATAATTAATTATTATTATTCTTAGGGGCGAGCTTCCTCTGGAAAGAGCAACTAGCCGTGAAAAGGGTCAGCCGCTGTGCATGGAACAATTCTACCGCCTGCTGGGCGTATGTCGCATCCCTGAAATGGGAAGAGATAGGTTAGATCTCCCAAAGATTAAAAACGGGACCGAAGAACAAGAGGAGCTCGTTGTTGTAGCTTGCAGGAATTATGTAAGTATTTTTAAACAGGTAATTAATAATAATTATAAATTACGCAAAAAAAATAAAACGAATAATTCTATTTTTTATTTTTTTAATTGTGGATTATTCTTAGTTTTAATAAACTTAACACCTACGAAATTAAATAAGAATAATATTACTTACTAGTCTTATAAAATAGATTGTAATTTATTGCTAAGAATCCAGTTCTTACAAAAATGTTAAAAAAAAAAAACAGTGAGTATTTAAAGAATATCATAATACCCGAAAGATTATAAAAATTTATAAAAAGTGAATATAATTAACTTATACACAGTAAAATGAGTATGAAACTATAATTACTTAATGTATAAAAAGTGTTATTATATTTATTTTTAGCAAAATAAAGTTTCATATTACATTCTTGTTATAATAGATAGTAACATAATATCATGCCCGCTAAACATCCGAAGGTAGATAGCAAATAGATGCTCGTAAGTTGGACATCAGCCAGACAGCACAACATAAAATCAATAATGAGAACCTAACTACTAAGTAAATAAAACATGATACCTACTTCGTCTGTTTAAAACTTAAAGCCTGCAAAATTTAGAAACAGGTTCAAATGCATAGATAAATACAACCTATAAATCCAATCCAATCCAATTTATTTTATTTGGCTGTAAACCTATAAATCAAATAATTTGAAATTGACATTTTATGAAAAGTAATCACATTGACATTCGTCGTTTTGAATGATTTCTATTAGAAACGATGTTTGTGAAACTGAATACAACCTTTTCCCCGAGCCGAGATTCAACACATTTTCCATTTCCACATTTAACTATACCACGACTGCGACATTCCAACGAGACGTAAATATATCTCAACAAGTAAATCGAAGAAATTGAATTTATTCTCCCTGCCAAGTCTCCCCTTATGTTCCAACGAGCCCAAGTTCCTAACTTAGTTACTCTATAACTTGAAGATAACTTAGTTAGCACTTAGGGTCTGCGGACGGATTCATCACTTAAATGTTTAGCGTTCAAACTTACGATGTCAATGCTTAAGGGAGTTGGTTTTGCTTAATAATTATGTAAGTTTGGTTGCTTTGTATAGTTATGTTTCTAGTTTAATTAACTCAAGTGGTCTTAGTATATTTATACACTAGCTTTTGCCCGCGGCTCTACCCGCGTAAAAATAGTTTTTCCTTGACAAAATTCCCGCTTTATTTTTTCCCGGGATAAAAAGCCTAGCACTACACGGCGACTGCAATTTGTGCCCAATATGGCGATAGACTCGCGACCTATCACATCATGGGACGGAACACAATTCGCGAAAAGTGGGTGCTTCGGTTGCGTTTTCTGCATACCCCTTCGGGGATAAATGCGTGATGTGTGTTTTTGTATATATGTATAGCACTCAGTAGTAATGTAGTTTCCTATTAGTGAAACATTTTCAAAAACGTTTCTGTATTTCCAGAAATTATTTCGTACAAAGTTAGAAACTTTATCTCTCTATAGTATTATGAAACAGAGAGACCAATATTTTTGTTTTATGACCTAAACGGCTAGACTAATTCACATCACCAAACATGGTAAATAAATTCACAAAATTATTGACGAGCGTGAATAGCCAGACTTACTATTGTTTTCATACAAAATTATAATAATGCGTAATCTGGATATTAAAAACTTAATATAAGCCTTAAAATTCGTTTTTACTAAATTACCTCGATATTTCAATAGCTCAACACAAAATACTTACATCTGGCACATAATATACCACAAAACAAAAAGTTGTAAGTTCGATGAAGGCAGCGTGCAATAATTAGCATCTCCTTAACTCTTCAGGAACAGAGATCTAACCATAGTCTCATCATCTCACCTATATAGATAGAATCGTCGCTGTATACGAGGTATCTAGTAAAACTTTATACATAATATTTACCTCTTTCAGTTTTATCCAATCCCAGTGAAAGCAATGGATCGCGGGCGGCTTACTCCAGGAGAGATCCAAGCGCAGATCCTTCACGCCATGGTAGACGCGTCTGCAGCTCCGCCAGCACCCAGAGTCGGGCTCCTCACTTCCATGAACAGGGACCAGTGGGCCAGAGCTAGAGAGCAGCTTATTAGAGGTATAGGATATTTACAAAAAACAAGCTGCTGTTTTATATTTTAGTTTATCTCTCTCTATCTTTAAAGACATATGAGTAATGAAATGTTGGTACATTCGATAAATATATCACCTGTCACTAAGTCATGCTCATGATAGTTGCCTGTAAATATAGTCGGACGACGATCTTAAGCTACACCAAACGTCATACACTTTTGTCTACCCTTTCTGCAATAAACTTATTAATAACGCATTATTTAAATGATTCTTATTTTCTTGTGAAATTAAAATTTTGTTACGACAGATGAGAACAACCGCTCCAATCTGGAACTGATATCGCGCGCGCTATGCATCCTCTGCGTGGACGAGGCTGGGGGAGACCGGGCCGACACTGACGAACAGACAAACGCAATGCTGCGAGCCATGCACGGCGCCGGCACCAGACACCACTCCGCCAACCGCTGGTTCGACAAGACTGTGCAGGTGACTACATAGAGGCTAGAGTGAATTATCTTATAGTCTTAGTTCCAACCCACAGGATATTTAAAAATACGAACAAGACGTGTTATTTCGGTTTTATAATACCAAGACCCAAGACAAATAGCTGATCTCACAACAACTATCTTGTCAATTCGCCTACAGCGCTTTAAAAACGAATATGTAATGGAATTATTTATATTCTTCTTTCCAGCTCATCATCTCATCTGACGGCACGGTGGGAATGTGTTACGAGCACAGCGCGGCTGAAGGCGTGGCCGTCATCAGGTTGGCGGAGCGGGCACTGGCTAGGGCTGAGGTGGCAGACAGGCCAGCCCCGCCGCCGGCGCTGCTGCCAGCCCCTCAGGCTATGAAGTGGAACATCACGG
Source organism: Manduca sexta (assembly GCF_014839805.1). NCBI lineage: Eukaryota > Metazoa > Arthropoda > Insecta > Lepidoptera > Sphingidae > Manduca > Manduca sexta. The sequence continues at coordinate 5,654 of NW_023591860.1, read as the reverse complement.
GTGATGTGCAGAGGACTATCGAGCAGGCTGCTAGGGACTTGGATCGGTAATTTAAATTGATAATGAATTTATTTCATATTCTTATTTTTACGTAATTTCGTAGTTTGGGATTTCTGAAAGTCGTAGAAGAATGTAAAGAACGAAAATTTGCCTATATTATTACACAGATACACAAATCAATTCATATGTCTATTTTATTGTAAGCTTTAGGAAGAATACGATGACGTTGCAGATTTGAACAATCAGATACGTGTCAGATATATGAGGAGCAGTTAAGCATTTCCTGTAACAAATCATTAACGTACAATCGAAACGATGTTTTTTCCTAGCGCCATCTCGGACCTGGATTTCAAGGTGTACACGTACCGCGGCTACGGACGTGAATTATGAAGTCCTGCAAGACCAGCCCTGATGTCTACATCCAGCTGGCATTGCAGTATGCTTATTACAAGTGAGGAAACTAAGGCTTTCAATTGCTTTTCAAAATATTTTATTAAGAAATTTCAAGTCATAGTCATGTAATTTTTGATTTGCTGTTTATTAGATTTAATCAAGTCTACATCGCGAGAATTGATTTTATGAATACGTTCTAATACAATACTATTTTTCTTTTGCTAGGATGTATGGTTATCTAGTGACGACATACGAGTCAGCATCTCTACGCCGCTTCCGGAACGGCAGGGTGGACAACATCAGATCTGCCCACAACGGAGCCCACGCGTGGGCAGCGGCCATGTGCACCGCTGAGACCCCCCCACTGAATGAAGCCAACGATGATGGGCAGAAGAAAGTGTCCTTTAACTTGTATGGGGTATGGACTTGGTCTTTGCCAATATTGAAGATATTTCATTCATTAGGCATGATTTTACTGCACCGAACTTGCTTATACCATTGGATTCCCTCACACCCTGTATAATTATAGTCGAAAAATAACTTCAGAATTTAAGTATCTAATCAGATGTATAATAAGTAACTATTTCTATTGCATCAAGTTAAAATAATAGTTTAATCACATCTCTAAATCCCTAGAAGGAAACATACTAATAAGAACGCACTTAACCCCTCTCAGGAGCAAAAGAAACTTGAGCTGTTCGAAGAAGCAGCACGCAAGCAGACATCGATCATGGAGGCTAACATCCTAGGCCGAGGAATCGACAACCATCTCCTGGGGCTGAGAGAGGCGGCGCGGGAGTCTATGGGAGCGTTGCCACCGCTGTTTAACGATGATACTTACAAGCAGATGATACATTTCAAACTGAGCACTAGCCAGGTTTGTTAAAATGTGTTTTCTAGGGTATAAGCTACTCTCACGGTTTTGTGTCAGCAGTCACGAGTGACAGAGACAGATAACGAGGAAATAGGAAGGATGGCTGGCACAGAGCAGTGTGGATAGCGTCGCAATACCGCGCCCCGTGCTTCAGTCACAGCAATGTCATTTAGCCTGTTTTCGAGGGTTGGCCCTTAGATATGTAAAATTCCAGTTTTTAGGCTTATCAAATGTATCCAAAATAAATGATTATTAATAAATATTTTGTTATCTATTCAGGTGGCGACTACAACCGAAGGCACTTTCATGGGGTACGGCGCAGTGGTGCCAGACGGCTACGGCTGCAGCTACAACCCGAAGAAGGACTGCGTCATATTCTGCATTTCCTCATTCACGTCCTCCAGCGTCACTAACACCGAGGCTTTCCGTCAATCCTTGAGGAGGCTCTTGACTCCATGAAACTCATGTTCCAGGCAAGGAAAGTTGAAAACTAATCTAGCATTTATATATTTTAGTAAAAAGATCTCACACTATTAAAACGTTTTAGTAAAAGATTAATAGATAGTACATGAAGTATTAACAAGAAAAAAAAAATTTAATGCAATGGACTTAAAAAGTAAATTATTAGGAAAATTCCTTCAATGTATTCAGATTTTATGATGGCGAATACGTATTATGCATTAATATTATAAGGATCGATACATATCAAAATTGACTATTGGAGTTAAGGTATACACGTAGAAATTAAATTTAAAGAATTTATAAAATATTAGCTTCAACTGTGTGCAATTATATTAAACTGATTTGAAAATTATTATGAAATGTATTGCGCTCAAAGTGAGCAGTAGTTCTACTATACTTACAATGTTTTTTAATTATTAATATCATTTGAGCTGTAACGTTATTAATAAAATAATAATTTTATTAATTAAAATATTAGTTATGATATTCTAAATATGAATAGGAAATTGATTGAACCGTCACTAATAACTTTGAAGTTAACAACAAACTATGTAGTTTATAATATACCTATATAAGCGAAGTAAGTAAAACAAAATTATCCGTCACGTATCAAACAATTATAAAATTTGGAAACCCGATAAAAACAATCAATACTCAAGTTGCTTTTAAGAAATAAGTAATTAACGAGTGAAGCGAATTAGATTCGTTTCAATAAATAAAAATCAACAAAGTTACGACTGCAGGAAAATTATTGTTAAAAAATTAAAAATCAACTTTTCACAATTAAAAATATCGCGCTTGATATGCTTACAGTATTTAAATATTAAATTAAAATCGCTTAGACATAATAAGACATACTTAATTATATTGAAAATTTATAATTCAAGCATATTTATTAAATTGATAGATTTTAGAATTTTACCCACTTGTTGCTATTTATTGAGTTTAACTATTAGTCAGCGACTTGGCCGCTTTATTAAAGTTTGTCGGAAATTCTCTTGTTTTTTACAAATGTGTATATTAATGTCATGTAATGGTCTACTAAAGATTTTTTTCTTATAATATATTTATACATTTGCTAACGATTAACTTGAATATAAAAAGTATTTTGGGTTATAATATATATTGAAATATAAATTTAAGCCTCTATAACTATATTGTAATCGTATACTGTTAAGATAAAATATATAAACGCGTTTTATCTTGTTTCTATATAGAGAAATAAGACGGCTTTTATGAATATATTTACCTACTTTAGAACATAAAATGCGTAGTATAAAGCACTACATACATGTCTTTCAAAGAATCGTAGATATAATATTTAATATTTGTCTGAAAATTAAATAATATGAAGACTTCATTAAATCTCTAATGAAACTAGACATAACTTTACATTTCATAGAAAATATTAAAGATAGACTAATAGAATAAATACAACGTCAATATTGTGGTGATAACGTGTTTAGAAACTTTTAAATACATATTTAAATCAAAAAGTTAATATAATTAGGAAATAAGTCACTTTACGATTCTTTTTATTCATATTGGAATAAAAATTGCATGTTTTAATTTTATTTAGCAACGATTTAAAAAAAAATCTTACTATCAGCATTACTTTAAGTCAAAAGTCGATCTAACGTTTTTTCAAGGGATTGATGTTCAAAAATTTAGGTCTTTACTTGACAAATATAGTAATATTATTTGCGTGTTTAATCTTTAATATGTATGTTTAATTTTATATTTGATTGCCAAGGCATTTATGAAAGAAAATATATTACATTATTATTCTCGAACTGAAATTTTTAGATATAAGGTTTATAATGCATTTGTATACGTTGGAGAAAAAACGTCCATTTACAGATATTCATTTGAAATGAACTATCAATTGATTCCAGATAATTCAGACTAGAAATCTTAACATTAGTTGACTAATATTTCTCACACTGATATTGGTCGAAACACACTCAACAGCGTGGTGAGTCATTTCAATCAGCTATTAACATAGTAGATATCAAACCAGATCGAGTATCAATTAAGTCTGTTTGTCTCTCTATGGATATAGATATCCAATTTGAAATAGTTTTAAAATTAAGTTCCAGCGAATACAAATGCATTAGGTTTAAGATAACTTATACATATCAATCGTGGACTCATGTGTCGACATGACCAGGAATATCAAAAACATATCAAAGACTAGGTTTAAGGTTAGATTTAGGGCCACATCAGGTCGATAGTATTAAGAATTCGTTTGTATATTATATTATTTTATGTTATCTGTATTTATTGTTAAAAATTAATTTAAGAATTCATGAGAAATTAAGTATATAGAAACTTTAAAAAACGTATGCTTAGGATGCATTTATATTAGTGATATTTAAAATGATTTGGGAGTATATAAACGTATATAATATACTTGTTTTAAAAAAGTATGTTAATTAAAACGTAGAATATTTTAATGTTATGTAGGTTTGAGTTGAAGTTTAACTGACTATTTAATTGTTTTCTGTATGTATTTTAATTAATAGATATTTATTTATGATAAACAAGTTGTTATTTCGTTATGCATGTATATCGTCTTATTTTTAATATAAAATGGATTAAACTGTTGTGTAATCAACGAAATGTGCGTTTTTATCAATCTTTAAAAATAGTTAATATTTTGTCTAATTATTGTTATAGTTGTTGATTTTTATTGGAACATGGAATATTTAATATCTACACTTATTTACCATTCATATTTGTTAAATCACTTATCAATTGTACTATATTAATGTTGTAGTATGATAAACATTCATGTAACTTATAAATGTATTAGAGGAATTTAAATGTTAGTGATTACTATTATATTGTATTAAAATAAGTAATGTCTGATATTAATATCATATAGAAGCAAAAATTAAACGCTCAAATGGATAATTACTGCATCATAAAATTATATTAAAAAGTAAAATATGTCTGCACATAATTTTAGACGGATACATTTCCATGCAACCAGTAAAGAATACTTTATAAGAAAAGAATAAGACGAGTAATTAAAAAGTAAAATGCATTATAAATAAAAGAAAAATATTTGCTTTTATCTTCAGCCATTATTATATATCACGTAATATAACATATTGATCGTGTTCACTTTAGTAAACGGTAGTGTTACCTTGCTATAATGTTTATATCTATCGGTGTTACCCACCTAAAATAGATTTAGATAGTAGAAGTTAGCCAAGCTTATATTTGTTAAATATGATTGTTACTATATGCTGTGTTAGAGAATTTTAATCTTTTTATAGTGTTAAGTAATTGAATTTATTTGTTGATATTATTTATTACGAAGGGCTTTCCTTATAAACGCTGTATATGCCTGTCCTAGATACACAATGTTTTGTCACGCTCCCTGTGGTGTTAATGTCACTCTACAACAAAAGGCAAAGCATGAGTCAGGCGGAAAGATCAGGAATCTAAAGACAGGAAGTTATTTCAAAATAACTATGAGTTGTATAAGAAAAATATATAAGGAACAGTGTTTTTTATACGATATGTATTATGAATACTCACTACTAAGTATGGTAGAAGCAAACCTTATATTTTTTAACATTATAAAAAGATTTATATGTAGGTAGCAAATTGGGTGTTACGATCACGTGTGACGCATTTATTGCAAACAAGATATGTTTAGAATCGAGTGTTGCTAGCACACAAAAGCGGTAGGAAATGAAGTAGAAAAATATAGAATAAGAAAGAAATCTCATTTTTTATGATGTTAATTTTTTTAGGTGATTATAAGTTTACTAACGGAAAGCAACTACAAAAAGTCTAAGATATACAAAAACGCGATATCTCATTTTATAACGATGCGTACAGTATTTTAAATTTGTAAGATTAGCGAGGTGATTTAAAAATGATTTATATTATAAGTTATGTTGATATTGGA
>NW_023591859.1:0-4869 GCF_014839805.1 Manduca sexta | reverse complement strand
GTCTCCTCTGGCGGCGGGAGGGATCTTCTCTCCCGATCCCTCTCGGCACTCTGCGAGATGACTACCTCACAAAGTGGGCCACCGCACGCCAGGATCCTTTGGCTGCCGACCATGGAAGCGACCACGGCTGGCAGCGAAAGATCTCCTCCGACTGACTTGATCTAAGGGCGCTGCGCTCTTCGTCCCAGGCTGGACAGAACTCCAAAGTATGTTGGGCCGTATCCAGCGGGCAGTTGTCACAGTGGTGACACACGGCCGACACCTCCGTACCTACGATCCGGTACAGATACTCACCGAAGCAGCCATGCCCGGTGAGTACCTGTGACAACCGAAAGGTTGCCGCACCGTGGCGCCTGTCTAGCCACTCGGCAAAGACAGGCCGCACTGCCGCAACGGTCCGGAGCCCCGCTGTCGGAGCCTCCAGCCTGAGACGCCACTCCTCCACGGCGGCTCGTCGTAGGGAGGCCCTCTTGGCCTCCACCTCCTTCAGGGCCGGACGCTGCCCGCGACTGAACGCCTCCTCCCGCCAATGAAAGCACCAGACAGAGATTTGGCGTCCAGATCCCAGGGCAGGAATCCAGCCAATAAGCAGCCGCCTCGAACGAAACCGTGCGGTATGCCTAATCGCCCGCTGCGCCACTACGCGCGGGCCCAAGAGAGCGGCAGAACGCTCTCTCTAGGGGCATCAGCCCAGAACAGGGCTGCCGTATAGTGCCATGGACCGCACGACTCCGTGGTACAACCTTCGGCAAGGGATACCAGGACCCTCCAGGTTGGGCAGCAGACTGGAAAGAGCGCCCGCTGCCCGGGACAATTTCGTTCGCAACTTTAAGAAATGGGTGCGGAATTCCCACCGGCTATCTAACACTAGACCTAAGTATTTCATATCTTTGCCGATGGGAATCCGCACCCCCCAACGATGTGGGCGCCGGCTGGTGGCCTCTGCGAGGCCCGTGAAAACAAATGGCCTCGGTCTTCTCGAGAGCCACCCTTCAAACCCTAAACGTCGAATTCGGCTAACAACGTGGCCGGTGCCCACCGCCGCTAAAATTGCGGCGCCCTGGAAGGTCCTAGATGTCGCCGTGATCAATGTGTCGTCAGCGTAACATGTCACGCCGACTCCCCGAAGAATTGGCACCACGGAGCACCCAGTCATACCCGATGTTCCACAGGAGAGGGCCCAAAACCGAGCCCTGTGGAACACCGCAAGACATTGCTCTGCGATGCCACCCGTCGGCACCCGGATACACTACGTGCCTGTCGGACAGATACGCGTGCACCAGACGCCGAAGATAGGGCGGCACCACGTGGTACCGCAGTGCCTCGTGGATGCAGGGCCAGGGCAACGAGTTAAATGCATTGGAGATATCCAACGATACCGCTATAACTACGCTGCCTCCGGCCACTGCTTCCTCCGCCTGTGACTTCACCGCAGAATCGCGTGGACGTGTAGGTCGTCCCTCCTAAATCCGAACTGGTTGTCGGCCAAATTTGGACCGACCCTCTCGAGGTGCTCGACGAGGCGAGCATGGATGATACGTTCGAAGAGTTTGGCGACCTCGTCGAGCAGCACGATGGGCCGGTAGGCCGACGGTGACTCTGCGGGCCGTCCCTCCTTCTTGAGCAGGACGAGCTTCCCGGTTTTCCAACGCACCGGGAAGACACCCTGCTCCAAACAGGCGGAGAACAAACTGCGGAGCCTCGGACCCAGGTGCTCGAGGGCTAGCACCCAGGCTCTCCCGGGGATGCCGTCAAGCCCCGGGGCCGTGTTTTTACTCCGCAGTCGAAGCACCGCCGCCCGCATTTCCGCGGGCGACACCTCCGGGATATCCCTTGCCGAACTCATTTCCGACGATGGCGCCACTTCTGGTGGCGCCATCAGTGGAGGAGTGGTCTCCACCATGGCCGGGAACAAGGCCGCGACTACTTCGGATAGAAGATCTGGCCGGAGACTCTGAGACAGCGGGGGCGTCGCTGGGCGAAGCTTATTCATCACCAACCGATAGGGGCGCCCCCATGGGTCACCGTCGAGAGTCTCCAGAAACTCTCTCCGTGCCGCAACCTTGGCCCTATGAATGGCCACGCGCAGCGCCTCTTCGCCTCCTTGTAGAGGCTGTAGAGCTGCCGCTCCTGGTCTGTGTGATTCTCGGTTCGAAGCCGGCGTCGGCGATGCCTGGCGTATCGACGGCGTGCAGCAACACAAGACGCGCGCAACTGCGCTAACTCCGCCGACCACCAGTACACCTGTCGTCGCGGTGGGCGACGGAGAGCCCGGGGCATGGCGGCGTCGCAGACATCAGACATTGCCACCCCGAACCACTCCGCCTCCTGCTCAACCCGTACCGGTCCGTCCTGCACGGGGAGCCACGACATGACCAGAGCGGCTAGCACTAGGGCCTCCTTATCGAGGCGACGAAGAACCCACCGCGGGCCGTCCCGATTCGGGGCACTCGGTCGACTACCGGGCTGGACACTCGCGGACGCAGACGTCGAACCTGATATAACGATGGTCTGACAACGTCTCCACGCCCACAAGGACTCTCCAGCCTTGGACACGGCGTGCGACGGCGGGACTCGCGAACGTCAGATCAACTATAGACCCGCCGTTGTATCGCACACACGTGTCCACCGACCCCCTATTCAGGACGACCAGACCGACAGAGATAGCCCAGTCCTCCAGGACCCCACCGCGAACGTTGGTCGCCCGCGAACCCCAAACCACGGATTTGGCATTGAAGTCGCCGGCAACGATCGCCGGGTGAGGTTGGCCTTGCTCCACCAGGGCCCCCAGCCTAACGAGAAAGGACTCAAATTCGGCGAGGGGTCTGTTGGGAGAAAAATAAACTCCTACTATCCAAAGGTTTCCCAACAGAGCCGCGACGCATCCCTGTCCCTTCACTACCTTTTCAAAGGGAGGGGAGCCAGCGGCACCCTGGGTGATGATGGCCACCAAACCGTTAAGGTCCCCGATCCAATTGTCACGAGGCGGGACGAAATACGGCTCGGCGACCACGGCCACTTGCACCGACCACTGCGCCAGGCTTTGGGACAAGAGATCCTGGGCTCGGGCGCAATGGTTGATGTTCGCCTGGAGGAACTTTAGGTCCATTATGGGGCAATCACTTCGGCTACCTCCATCTCGACTTCTTGCGGTGAGCTCGCTGACTGCGACTGGGCCGTAGCCTCAGAGGCAGCCGGTCTCCTGCGCGGGCGACGCCGGGTTTTCCGGGAAGAGGCAAGACATGCCTTCCCCCCCATTTGATGCCCGGCGGGCTTACCAGCTGCGGCACATAGGGCGCATTTGATCGCCCCTTCGCATTGCCGGGCTTTATGTCCCGATTCACCGCAGCGGTAGCAAAGATCGCTGCGGTCTACGGGTCCGTCACATACGTTTTGCACATGACCGTGCTCAAGGCAGCGATAACAGCGCATCGGTCGCGTCTCGAGCACGGTCACACGGGCTATCGTCCACCCGATTTTCAAGCGGCCCGCCTTAATTCTAAGGGCCGCCTTCGTGGGCACCTTGGCCCATACGGAGCCCATGCCCGATTTAGCGGGGCGAATTTGACCTACTTTAATCGAGTCTGGGCCACACTCGCCGACACTGCAGAGAGCCGCTGCTACTGTTTCAGGAGTTGCTGCGGGGTCAAGCTCTGAAACACGTAGCTCCGAACACTTGGTGGGCCGGGAAACTATGACGTCCTCTGACCCCCCAAAATATTCCCTTAGCCTCTTAGCGAGGGAATCAGCCTTCCGCTCAGAATCAGCCCCGGGCACCTCATACAGCATGGCACCTGTGGCTGCATATTTCGGCCTGAGTCGATCTATGTCTAGCCCGTCAAGGCTTACCTGACGCTGAGCATTCGTTAAGACCCCAGCGTATGTTAGGCCCTTTTGGACAGCCGCCGTCGTAAGGGAAATCACCACTGCCGCGGAACGTGGTGACCGCAGCTTTGGTTCAGCTCGGCGCGGTAGTTGCTGCGGCAAAGACTTTGCAACTGATGCCGCATTCTGTTTGGCTCTCCTCGACTTTCTGCTGGCCACCACAGTCCACGGCGTCTCAGTCGACGCAGGGACTGGAGGTAGCGGGCACGGCTCTGTGGCGAGTTGCATAGTGGGTGCCGCCTCTTTCTTTTTGCCCTTTTGGGACATTTGGCTGTTGGCCGATTTCCCAACCAGAATTTTCTCCGTGACGTTTGGCGATTTGGAGGTGCCCGCAATTGACTGCATTAACGCACTTGAAGACTCGGCTGCAGGGATTGAGCGAACCGGCTGCATAGCTCCCTTTCCTTTTCCCCTACCTTTTCCTTTGGTCGAAGTGGATGCGGGTGCTCCGTTGACATATCCATCCTGCACGGGGAGTGAGGTGTCCACAGGGGCGGAGCGCCTCTCATGGGCCAGAGATGGTCTTTGCGCCGGCCCTGCGAGCACCGATTCCAGCCTGGCCTGCATTCTAGCCTCCATTCGCTCCAACATCTCCTCCGTTGGATGCTTACTCGCAGCCGCCTCTACCTCCTCGAGGCGACGACGGAGGGTGGCGTTCTCCTCTTGCAGCTGCTTCATCGCAGCCTCCAAGCGGGCACTATTTTCACGCCATCTCTTCGCCTCGCCTTCAAGGCGGGCAATTAAGGTGGGCTCGGTCACGTGGTCTTTCTGTGAGGTCCCCTTAAAATTCTCGATCACCTCAACAGCCTTGGATGACGCTGGTGATTTGCCGGAACGGAGCTTTCCTGCCAATTTCTTTTCCGCCTTTTAGCGAGCAATTGCTCTCAATGCGCTGAGAGTGTCTCCTCCAGAACCTCTTACTCCGCATTGACGAGCAACTCTCGCTCGACTCTGAGTCGATAGGTATATCGAGCGGCTGAGCAA
>NW_023591858.1:0-12839 GCF_014839805.1 Manduca sexta | reverse complement strand
ATAATATAAGGAGGTGACTGATTATGATATTGTTCAAAGACTTACCAAAAAGCTGGTGGTAGGATATATTATATCCACCCGGATAGCGACCACCTTACACAAAGTGTTAAAACCTGTTATAGTAGCCTACACGTGTCGCGTTCCAGGATCAGCCTGTGCATTTCCCTCTCCAATAGACCGGCATAACTGTATCAACTACCGAGGGGTAATCATCTCTCGTCAGTCGACATTCTATTGGACCCCAGTCTTACCATCAGCTGTAGTGGGATCACTTTGATAAGCTCGTATAAAAAAACGCGTAGCTACTTGAAAAACCGAGTCCTCAAAGAAACTGCAGCTCTTTCATTACACTTGGAGTATTCTTGAATGCTTTTAATTTAATCCCATTAGAAACTAACGAAAGCTTAATTCCAGGTGTCGGTCTAAGCTTGCAGGTCGTTACCCCAAGACGTCTCGACGGCTTATTTATTTAAACTCTGGAGTTGTACAAATAACATGTTTAATCTATATTAATATTAGACTTTTCGGGGCTAATGACTGGTCGAATATGTCTCCTGTATGTGAATGTGTCTATAATAAAGAAAATGTGTATTCTGATAAAAATAATTTTACATAAAAAAGTCGTGATTTCTGAGAGGGTTGTGCACTCATATAAAATTTAAACTAATTTATTCCTTATTTTAGTAGCATATAAATGAACTGCTGTAAACAACAATAAAAAACCAATTTTTTTTCTTGTCTCCTTATCATGTATATGTCTTTACCTTAAACTGATTTTGAAAAGAGCAACAACAGAGTTTCTTGCCAGTTCTTCTCTGGTGAGAACTGCTTTCCGAACTGGTGGTTGAATATTAATATTGACGGAATCTAAATAATGTATAACATTTTACTGATACAAATAAATCACTTATTTTCGTTTCATTTCATTATGTTACAAAAAGAACAGTGAAGTTATTTATCAGTAAAATATTTATAATCAGTTTTAAAATGAATTCACTTACTTTCCCTCTAAAACACTCATACGTGTAAAAGTAGCCTACAAACATTTCCCTCTAATTAGCAGCAAAATCGCGTTCACACTTCACAGCGATATACTAATTAATACCAACAACACAGTTAAAGTTTGAGTGTGAATTAAACTTAAATGTGAGTCTGGTATTAAAATGTTTAGGGATGTGACTAGACTCGAGTCTTCTTTATCTACGATATATGGCTTCATTTGCATCCTATGTTGAGTGAATGGAACCCAAAAAATTTCGACTGACAAGCGATGAATATATATCCGAACGATCGATACAGTTATGTCGGCTTGCTTAGTTGCTTCTTTACGCTCTTACGGACCCCAAATTGTAGGAAGAGGGAACACGTGTACTGGCAAATTGAACCCCTTCCTTGCCGAATAATCTCAGCGAAGATCAGCCAGGTACGATGGAGATATTAGGTATAGTATAGTGCACAAGTGTGTGCGCAATACACAGGTGCGCTCTCGGTTCTTTCACTCTCATAGTCCGGTGTGATGGCAATCCGACATGACCGGAGAGAGATCAGGCGCAGGACCAACGGCTTTACGTACTTTCATGAGGTACGGGCGTATCACACCGTCAACTTTCTAACTTTAAGCTGCAAATAAGTGATTTTTACGATAGAAGAACCTAGTCACATTAGTTTTGAACCAAACCGGGATTTGAACCATGGACGTCATCGCTGTTGTTGTCCTCGTACGGCATACAGATTACTACTACTCTACGGAAGCAGTGCAATTATTCCACAAGGTGATGATTCGGCAAGATGACGAGTAACTGAAAAAAAAAACCAGACAATTATCAATCATTTTTGACTAAATGAATGGTACTGTTTAAAAAAACAAGACTTTTTTATTTAGCTACTCATGTTGTTGTTGATAAATAGGTTCCAAAGGTACAAAAAAAGTATATTTAAACGGTAACCAGAATTTTGTCACCTATTAAAGCTGGTGGTAGAATCACAACCCTTGCTGTTTAATAATAATAATATCAGCCCTGTATTATATACTTGCCCACTGCTGAGCACGGGCCTCCTCTACTACTGACAGGGATTAGGCCATAGTCCACGCTGGCCTAGTGCGGATTGGTAGACTTCACACACCTTCGAAATTCCTATAGAGAACTTCTCAGATGTGCAGGTTTCCTCGATGTTTTCCTTCACCGTTAAAGCTAACGATAGATTCACAAAGAATACACACATGATTTTTAGAAAAGTCAGAGATGTGTGCCCTTGGGATTTGAACCTGTGGACATTCGTCTCGGCAGTCCGTTCCACACCCTACTAGGCTATCGCCGCTCACCCTTGCTGTTTACTACATAAAAATTAACTGGTGGTAGGCCTCACATATGTGAGAGTCCGACTATTATCGCCGTCAAACAGCAGTGTGTAGTCATTGTTGTGTTCCGGTTTGAAGGACATTGTAACCAGTGTAACTACTGGACATAATGAGACTTAACATCTCATGTCTCTGGAGGGCGAGCGCAGTGGAATACCAAACAATATATTGTATCTCAAGTTGTTGGATATTGTTTCTGCTGTTTATGGGCGGTCGTACCATCAGGCGAACGGCAAGCTCGTCTCGTCATTCACAGCAATAATAAGATCGTACATTTAGCACAAAATCAATGATGTTTAAATCGTCATGATTAGTAGTTTACACCATTAATCTAATTAACCCTTTTGCTTTGTACTTTACATAAAGCAAAAAAACCTATCAGTGTAAGAATAAAACTAGTTTTGCATTAAAATTAAATAAAACTTATCTTAACTATCCAGCAATTGAAACTTGAATACACTCGAGCACCGAACCACATCACTACGAGTGTTGCATCGTTGTCCAGCTCGCGAAATATCGCCAACTTTGAAACAACTTGTTTGAACATAAACAGCTATTGTTATTAACAGCGTTATTCGTAGGTGGTTCATCATGTCTGTCCATTTTTTATTGTATCAAGTATTAGTGTCTATTGTGTTTTGAATCCCGCAGTCAACAATGAGGGAAACCTACGAATGAAATACTGGAATCCCTCGGCTTAGCGACTGCAGGGACTTTTAGGAACGACGGGGATAGCTTGAAAGGAAGTGTGGGGAATGGAAAGGAAACCTCTTAGGATGAGAGGCCCTTATAGGCCCCAATGTGTATTGGCAACCATGTGGTATACACACTTAACTGTGTGCCTGGGGCCGCGGCAAATACTTCCGTGCATGGACGTGCATTCGGTGTGAAGACAGAGCGCACAAGAATTGCCTCGGGGAATAAGTGTCTGCTGGTTATTATGATGCTTATAGTCTGTCGAGTAAATGTGCTAACGTGGCATTTTTAGTAAACTTTTGAAATCGGACACTGCAACACTCTTATCTGTAGTATGTGTAAGTAAGTGTCATCGTGTTTGTAGTTCAACTAAAAAAAATATACACACATACAATGTCCTTCAAACCGGAACACAACAGTGACTACACACTGCTGCTTGGCGGCAGAAATAGACATTGCGGTAGTACCTACCCAGGCGAACTCTCAGATATGGGAGACCTACCACTAGTAAAGTTATAGTGAAGTTTCCATTTATGGATACTCACGATACTTACCATTAGAAATATTCAAATATCAGATATATTGCACTTCACCACCTTGCTACAGGAACAAGCCCAAGTTTTAATTGAACGAAAACAATTCATAGCTCGGTTATAGTTCGTTGCGCGAATTCAAATTGATTTACCCAGATATGTTATTTCACGGGCCCGTAGCGCCGCGCTGTCGACTGTCACGCGCAAAAAGTTCGACACCAAAGCGACTATGCGATACTGTGTTTAAGAGACTTGTAATCAATACTCACATACCTATAACGCTTTAATAATAACTAGTAAATTCTACCGTTGAATTTCAAAAGTTATGAGTGTGTTCTTTGTGAATTATCGCTTGCTTTAACGGTGAAGGAAAACATCGTGAGGAAATCTGCATACCTGAGAAATTCTCTATAGGAATTTTGAGGGTGTGTAAAGTCTACTAATCCGCGCTAGGTCAGCGTGATGGACTAATTCACTACTTATTGGTAGAGGAAGTCCGTACCCAGCAGTGGGAAACTATAAGTGGCTAATACTATTATATTATTATTATAATCTCCCCCTTGAAAAAGAACTTAATTTTTTTTTATATGGCTCGACAAAGTGACGCCACTACACCTGATGGTAAGTGGATTGGGGTCAAATAGAATGTCAACTGACAAGAAATGATTATCCCTCAGCAGTTGATACAATTATGCCGGCCTGTTGGAACCGAATATACACAGGCTGATCCTGGAACGCGACACATTAACGTGAGCCACTATGGCGGGTTTTAACACCTTGTGTACGGTGGTCACTATCCATTCGGATAACATATCCTACCACCAGCAAAACTTACTAATCATTTAAAGTACATTTAGAAACTATTTCAACGCCTATTGTCAGCTCAATCAAAGCTGTTTAATAAACTAAACTATTATGACAAGGACTCTAATTCTATTATTTAAGGTATAAATTGAAATTTTTCATATCCAGATTGTTAAATGGCGGAGGTCTTAAGATTCTGACTTTAATTTGACAGCGTCTCAACTAATATCGCATTTCAAAGCGAACACTGACTTCTATTACCACAATATGAAATAATTACTGAATCTATACTACCATTGAAATAAAATGCAATAATTAGAATTTTCATTCTATTTACATACTCTTATAATGTCTTTATTATAGCAACATTAGACAACAACTAAATCAATTCTTAACTTATAGAAGTTTTTATCGCATTGGAGGTGATTTTAACGCTGTTCTTCAATGAAATGAAATAATTTATTTAAACTTGTAAAATGTTATATACTATTTAGATCTCATCAATATTAACTATACCACCAGCTTGGTTTGTAGTTCTCACTAGAAAAACACAGGCGAAGCTCTGGTGTTGCTATTTCGAAACACAAAGGTATAAACAGTGCATTAAAAAAAAAACAATAAGATTAAAGCTCCATATTTTTAAGTTTAAGTACTGATATGGTATTTGTAATATGTTAACTACCGCTATCGAGGTTCAAATCCCGGGTCGGTCAAAGTGATATTGGGTTTTTCTAGTCAATATCAGCTGGGAGTCTGGAATTTATGCCCGATATAGCGATAGGCTCGTTCATCATTGGACACGACACACATGACGGTAAACAAATGCCCTGAAAGCACCTCTGCCTATCCCATCGAAAATAAGGGCGTTGGGATAAAAAGTTTAAGTAACTATAAACTGTGTAGCTCTGTTACTAAGAATACGATCTATCCGACTTTTTATAAGGTCTGCATTGGTCTATAAAATATCTTTATTTAATCATGGATATTTCGGCCTTTAAAATTTAATACGACGAAATTTTAAAGGCCGAAATTACTCATACATAATAGTATTTTACGTTTTCTTTCAACTGCGAGAACTAATCACTAACTAGACGTGAATTTAAATTCTTTACTTGCCAATACTTGTTTAGTTACCCAGATTAAAGGTGAAACAAAATGTATGAAAAATGGACCTTAAGCTATAACCTTAACTAGGAATTGGAAGCGGTCCACATCCAGCGACCTCCTGCGATTTTTATGAGGTCATCTGTCCACCTCGTGGGTCGACGTCCAACGCTGCGCTCGTAGCCTCCACTCCAGAACCTTCTTGCCCCATCAGTTCTATGTGCCCTGCCAACTGGTTGTTGAAATCTGATCTGGAAATCTTTGGGGAAGGCCCATGTGCAGCACTAGAAATCCTGCGGCTGATGATGATGATGATAAAATATAAATTGAACAACACTGTTTTTGGCTTGGATGGATGACACAAGACAGATAAAGAGGATATATAAGGCGAGTGTGGATTGAAGAGCCGGTAGGAGTCGATCACACTTAACCTTCGAAGTCAGATATATGAGATTTTTAGCAAAGACCATCAGTTGGTACCCTGTATTGACAGAAATGCCTATGAATATTGTTGAAAGTGGAGAAAGCGATAGAAGTGTTTTAGAATCCAGCAAAACGGCAATCAGTCTCTGCTTACCCCCATGGAATAGAGATGTCTGTATTGCATGTGTGTAGGTACCATTTTTTTCTATTATAGACTGTTTTTTTATTGTATCATCTTACTCATTATTTTGTTGTTGTAAATGCTTTCAGAAATGGCGGTTAAATGAAAATTTTAACATAAATAATTTGATTTTATTGATAGTACCGCTTCCTTAGAGGAAATAACAAATCCTATAGTAATTACGACCCTCTCCCGCGGGGGATAGTAGAAATCATATTCGAATTTTCTGGAATTTCCGTGCCAGATATGGAAGGTTTCAGATTCAATTCTCTTGGGTATGTTTTTGATTGGAAATTCGTTCATAGGTGGATATCGTACATAAGTTTGGGTATGTAGCGATTTGTCTATTTTACCGCTAAGCAAGTGTGTAAAGAATTTCGCGTTTCATTTAGCATTTAATATTTTAAGGTAAACATTGCAATACATGTTTTGCATTTTTATGGGTAGGTACCACCACAATATCTATTTCTGCCGCCGAGCAGCAGTGTGTAGGCACTGTTGTATTCCGATTTGAAGGACATTGTAGTCAGTGTAACTACTGGAAATAATAAGACTTAACATCCCTTGTCTTAGGATAGCGACTGCAGTGGAATACCGAACAATGTTTTGTAATTCAAGGTGTTGGATGGTATTTCTACTGTTTATGGGCGGTCGTATCGCTTACCATCAGGCGAACGGCAAGCTCAACTCGTCATTCAAAGCAATAAAAATACCCGCCATATTGCCCACGTAAGTGTCGCGTTCCGGAATCAGCCTGTGTATATCCTGTATCAAACAGGCCGGCATAATTGTGTCAACTAGCGAGGAATACCAATCTCTCGTCACCCATAATGTCCGGTAGGTCACATTTCCCATAAAAAAATATCATACAGGGCTGTATTGAACAATATAAAACATATTACTTATGCACGGCTCTGACGCATATTTCCATTCGTACAAAATGAATTATACATTTTGCTGTTTACTTTTGACGTAAACACATGTGTAAATATACTCTCCATGCTGTTTGAATTTCATCACATTTAAATGGAAAAATTTCTGTATACACTGTACGGTCATATTTACTGAATCCAAAATCATTGAGAATTCGCTGATGCGGGAAAAATGACATGTTTGGATTCCATTTTACATGTCAAATTCCATTTTATATGTCAATTTACATTTTATATGCTTTTGGCGGCTGCAAAATTCGCGTTTTAAAATTGCTTAGCTAGGGGTTTGGCTGGAGTAAAGTTTAAAGCTGAGAACTTTATTCCTATGTAGAGAATTTTTCTAAATATATTTTACTCACAAATTACACACACAAACACACTCTTATATCCAGGGAAGAGTAAGCAGAAGTGTAAGTAAGGTACCCACTTTTCACCATATCAACTCCGTCTCATGATATGATACGAAGCGAGTCTTTAACTATAAGAACATAAAAGCTAGACTGCCGGATGATACTTACCACAAAAACCTTTACCCAACCCGGATTTGAACCCGAGCCCTCAGTTTCGTAACCCCACCCAACACAAATATACCGCCGAGCCAGTTTTACAAATCATAAACAAGAACAAAAATCGAAATCAAAACAAATCCGTCTAACAAATTGAAAATTTCGAGTCGAATACAAATAGCTCGGGATTAGGGTTTCGGAAATTCCGATAGTAATTTTAAAGTAAAATGCTGATGTATTTGAGACGTGCTCGGAGCGAGGGAATCCGGTCTGATGGCACTAACAACTGATTGCTACGGAGACCTGCTTCATGTATGTTATAATTCTTAAGGTTTGTAATTTGACTTTGTCGAGCTTCTTTAGTATTTATAGCCTTGGTGGCGTAGTTGCGTGTGGATATGACAACATTTTGAGGTCAACCTGGATTCGAATCCCAGGTTGGGTATGGTGTTAATGTTTTTCGTGCAATATCGTGCTAGATCTTTGAATTTGTGCCCGATATAGCGATAGGCTTGCAAAAGTGGGCGCAATGGTTGCACCTCTATCTACTCCTTCGAGGAAAAAGCAAAACAAATTTTTACAGAAATCTACAGAGTGTCTCTCTCTGTGTGTGTGTGTGTGTTTATAACTTAGTTCACAATATAACGGGCTGCCGAGAAGAATTTCAGCAAGTTCAAAACCCAAGGCACACACCTCTGAATTTCGAAGTTATGTGTGTATTATTTATCAATTATCATTCGTTTTAACCGATTTTTATCTTTAGATTTCTCAAAATCTCAAACTCATAGGTACTGCACGCAATTGGATGTTTGGTAGTTAATACAGATAGACAAAACCGAAGCTTTTTAGACTTGTAATTCTGAATAACGTGCACGAATTTATTCCTAAAAGATTCCAGACGAAGCCGGGAGCGATACCTAGTTAAGGAAAGCAGATGTGAAACATCTCCACTGCGACAAAATCTCCAATACACTTTAGATAAGCCAGATAACCGCTGACGGAACGCTTTGTCTGCCTTTGACCGGGTTTGTTTTAATATTTTGAATTACGCCTATATCTTGGAGTAGGCAGTAGCTATATAGATATTAGAGTTCTGCAGTTTTGGAAAGATAATTGCCTCCGGAACCCTATTTTCATTTTTTTCGGACCAATATCGGAAACCTGCGAATGATATACTGGAATCCTTCGTCTTAGCGCAGGGTCCTGGAGGAAAGTTGAAAGGAAGTATAGGGAAAGGAGAAGGAACCTTAGGATAGGGGGAGGGGAAAATATATAAGCCTCAATGTGAATTGGCAACCATGAGGTATACACATTTAACTGTGTGCCTAAGGCCGCCACAAATGTCCTGCTTGCATTGGCGTGCATTCGGTGTGGAGACTGAGCGCACGAGAATTGCTTCGGGGGGACCGGAACCCTATTGGTTAATCTTGGAATGCAGCTCAGGTCCAGAATGGTTCAGTTGTATTATATACGCGGTACGACACTGCCCTGCGACAGGCAAAAGTAATTATTGGGTTTTTCTATTCAATATCAGCTCCTAATCTGGAATATGTAGCCAAAATGGAGATAGGCTCGCTTAATCTCCCTTCGTGCTGGTCGAACTATTGCTGTAACTGTTTGGCCGATTCTTGAGTAGACGGCAGTAGACTCAAATCATTATATTCACGATGTAAAACCCGTCATAGTGGCTCACGTATGTATGGCATTTCGAGATCAGAATGGACAGAGCTAATCCCCTCCCCTCAGAAATCATGACATCCACTAACAGGTTCATTTACCAATCTAAAGTTCGGGTGTGTTTCGTTAATACTGTAGCAGATTCACAAATAAAATTTTCTGGTAATGATTATATTTTTATGTTATACCTTTCTATTTATGTAGATATGAGTGTTTTATATACTTACACCCACAATATCTCATCTCTGCTTCATGCAAAGGTTGACTAGTAGAAACTGTTAGTCCTGTATACATCTACTATATATAAAATTTAAATAAATAATCAAATCGTCAATAGATACTCTATCTGGACGCCATTAATCATTAAAACGCAATGGGATCACTGCCCATAAAAAAAAAAGCAATAAACCCTGTCACTGGACCAAGGGGAAATTCACAAACTGAACAGACACTTTGAAAGGCAATTAGAAGTCAATAAAAATATATCTTTTCCAGTTTTCCTTATCAACTTCCCTCCCCGAGGATATTTACAAGTACTTAGTATATTTTATTTTGCAAGGGTCAGGACATTGTGGTGAGTGTTTCGTGAACTGTCTGCAAGACCTGGATAGCAGCCATAATACTAATAGGATGATGTTTTAACATTTATTTTTACTAGGTTACAGGTCTCCTATGCGAGGTGGGTGCGGGCCACTTCCAAAAAGTTGATCTGGAAATCTTTAGGGGAGGCCTATATTCAGCAGTGGACCTTCTGCGGCTGATGATGATGATGATGCGAGGGTCTTATTAGGTTGTTAGTAAACCAGACTTCAAGAGGAATGTTACCACTTTGTGATCCCTCTATCTGTTTATCAAGGTCCTCTTTTTCAAAACGCGTAGAGATATCAAGTTAATACCTACATTTGATGTTATCGGCAATGAAGACGCTTACGAGAGAAAGAGATGAAGCAATATCCCCACTACACGCCTGCTCCTGCACATTGCAATATTTGGAAGCATGCTTTATTGCCTTATTTCTTAACTAATTTTATTGTAGTTTTCGCAGAGGGGTTCCTTTCTCGTTTACATAAAGAATAATTTACAAAATCAAATATAGAATGTTCGTCTATATTTTATTAATGAACATCACATAAACAAGTGAAAAGCGAAGATGTAAATAATTCATCAATGTGCGTCTTTGACCAATAATGTTATTATTGTCTCAGATATATATTTATATCATAAATATTCTCAATTAGTGCTTCACTTCAATTACCATCAGGTACAATGGTTACTTTGTCATGCACGTACAACAAAATACTATAACTTTTATTACACTTCCCAATTTATGGTATGTCACTAGCGACTTACTTCACCTCGGTAGCAGAAATCATTATTATGTTTAATAGATACTATTTGAATCAACGATAGCTTTATATCCATATTACATTTCGTAATATTCAATAGAAATAAAACAAATTAATTTGAGCGGTGATCAATGTTCGAAATCATTTCAAACAGCCTAGTTAATTAAGCCGTAAATGGGGAAGTAATTTGCGTTGACTGTTTGGTAGGTTTAATCATATATGTAGATGTTTAAATATACGTAGTAGACATAAGTCTACTAGCATTGTATGGAATGTGGACTACAAAATCCTGCTATCTAGTCTATTTTTTTAGATATTCTTAAATGACTTAAATGCGTAATCGCTTGTGGTAGAATATATTTTGTAGCTGCTTAAATAGCGACCACCGTATCATCATCATCACCATCAGCCCGTTGTAGTCCCCTGCTGGACATAGGCCTCTCCCAAGTTACGCCATAGAGCCCGGTCTGCTGCTTTATGCATCCAGTCGCTGCCCGCTTGTGTAAGTCATTCCGCCATCTAGCCTGAGAGCGTCCCACGCTACGTTTACCAAGACGCGGTCTCCACTCCAGAACACGCTTACTACACCGTATACAAGGTGTTAAAACCCACCATAGTGAACCACATAAGTGTGTCGCGTTCCGGGATGTATATACAGTTGGAACAGGCCGGCATAATTGAGCCGACTGGTGAGAGGTAACTATCGCGATAGTCGAAATTATACCTGGACTCCACTTATAATCAGGTGCAGTTATTTTGTCGCGCGCATATAAAAAAAAACTTTATATATCTAGAATACACATATTGTATCAAGCATTAATATTCAAATATAAATTAATATGCAATTTTGAAAAGGGCACAGTATGGCTGAAAATTTAAAAACATAAAAAAAACTTTCACGTCGAATTGATAACCTCCTCCTTTTTCTGAAGGCAGTTAAAAAGTTCAGGAAATGAAAAAGACTTATTATTTTCTAAAGTAGTGTAAAAGAAATTTACTTAATTTTTGGGTTCAATTAACAATAAAAAATACAGAAGTTTTGTTGTTAATGTACATATACATTTCTAAATATTTCCCTTTACGAAATTGCTTATTCAAATGAAATTGACTCTAATTTTCTCAGCTCTACGGTCCAGTTCTTCTCAGTTCATTAGTGTCGATTAATCACGCGGCCTTGAGACTGCCATGCCCACTGTTAGTGTTAGCGTCCACTATTAGCTTCGTTCTTTCATTCATTAATCTTAATGAAGGTATTTCTGGTGGGGGATAAACCCATTCATTGTAAAAGGTATAAAGCCCGATAGCGGCATACTCCTCTGGATACTTTGTACGCCATTTCATTTACCATGAAGTGCAATGGAATCTTATACCAGTATACAATTAAAATAAGCTAGGCACAGACAAGCTAGGCGCAGGACAGAAACCGGTGGAGGCAGATCATCCGCTCCAGATGTAACCCTGATGCTGACCACGATCCTCAGATGTGAGGGACCGACTAGAGAGAGAGAGAGGCACAGACTCTCCTGCCGTCCCAACACAAAAACTCTTGTAATCCAGGATCGACAGCTTGCATTTTGTGACTGAGTTTCTGACTTTATGCTAACGATATAAATCAAACAGAAATATAGGGAGGAGTTGGAAATATTATTATGCACTTCCCTGTATAGCAAAGTGAGAGAAAAAATAATGAACTAAGGAGTCATTTTAACCTTAAGTATAAGGACACGGATCTCCATTTGTACATTGTAATCAGAGCAACATATTAGAACTACCATTTTTAACTGAATTTCAACTTATTCTATACCAATAAGTCCATTATATCTTCAAAATCTAAACCAGGCTTTTGAGCATCTGCTTGCGCCGCCTATTAAAGTTTTTCAGCCACATATGCAGAAAGGACGGACATAACCTCATACCAAAGACAGAAACAGGTGACACAACTTAATGAAAACAAAGATTACTCCATAAGGTTTATGGTCCATATTATTATTTCAGGTTCAGGGGATCATGACCCTCAATGATGAAGAAAACGATGCGAGAAGAATAAAGATACAGATCTCCATTTGTACACTGTATCGAGACTAAGTAGGCAACATATTATAACATCGATTACATCAATTTTCACAGGAAATCAAGGGAAAATCTCCGCCCGATAATCAGATTAAAAACGCTTATCAATACAACAAATATGTTTATCACTATCTTATCAACATCTAAACATTGATTAAGATATTTTAATCGATTTCAAAGGAGGAAGCTATCTCCAAAATAAAAAATA
>NW_023591857.1:0-2232 GCF_014839805.1 Manduca sexta | reverse complement strand
TTTACTGGATTAGGTTCGTGTTACGTTAGTTATGTAAGTAATTTGTTTGCTGGGAGAGTCAGTTTTGATATAAATAGTCTATAATAGTCTGAATCAAACACTAAGATACAAGCTAACGTTTCAACTTTGAAGAGCTTTCGAATTTCTACCGACCACAGTTCAACATTTCACTGGATAATAACTGAAAGAGGCATTTCGCTTCGCAGACGCTGAACATCCACTGCGCTAGGAAGGCTGTCAAAGCCACCAAATACTCGATTAATAAGCTCAGCTTTCCTATCACTTTCCCACAGAAAACCAAAATCAACACCAGGCAGAATATTGAACAACACGGCACTGCGCCTATCCGAAACAACAGATTACTGTTGATACACTAGGGGGATGAACTACGTATCAAATAGCCAAATCTCGACCCCCTCCTCACCCTATGAGAAACACTTGACCCCCTTCTTGACTAAGAAATAAAACGTATGTGACTCATTTGAAAAAAAAAACATAACTGTCATAGGCCTTACCAGCCACTAATTACCCTGCTTCAATCTACAAACGCTCCCCAGAAGTATAAAAGCTGGCCTCTAGTTTATCCCTGACTGGTAGATAATCCAATTGTGTCGAACAAAGCACCGCTCGGCAGAACAGCATTTGCTATCTCCAGTTCAGTTTGATTACACCGGTATTACTGTGGGAACTCGCGGGAGACTCACTTTAAAGGGGTTTGAAACTCGCGTGCTATTTTCAGCTGTTGTTTTATTTATCGAGAACGGCAAAAAATGACTCTGTACTGGAACATTGTAATTTCGCTAATTGATTAGTAAAGTGACGCGTCCCATGATGGTTGACAGAATTATGGCGGCAAACTGCTGGATGTGCACGTGTTTACCTCGGAACCCCATTTTTTCAATTTTGATAAGCGCAACACCATCGTTCCTTGCCTGTTCTTCTCTGGGGAGAACTGTTTTCCGAACTGGTGGTAGAGTTAATATTGACGGAACCTAAATAATGTATGACATTTTACGGATTCAAATATATCATTTCATTTCATATATTTTTAATTATCCCTTTAGTGGTCGCTACCCAGTCGGATAAGAACATATTAATATCGACACCCAGCTCGTCAGGCCAAGTAAAAGATTCTGATATCCAAGTTTGATAAGTGTATTAATATACATCTCTTACTGGTCCTGGCCACCAAGATCAAGAAACATTTAGAAAGAGATGTACTTAATCAAAATCGAGTACAAAACGAGTTATCAATAGTAACAACCCCATCTCAACCCTTATCACGTACATTCTGTTCCCGAACTTTGTTACCAACTGTATAAAAACTCTGATTATCCTGTAAATAACAATTTGTATTGACTACGGGCCTTGTCATTAAACATTTTAATCAGTGATTAACATAATGAGTGTCTCTTTGATTCTTAATTTATCTGTGTTAAGGGAAATCAAGAAAGTAGCAAACAAAGCAATGATTAGGTAAAACAGCATTGAAGGTGGTTAAAGTTGAATAAACAGATTTAAAACATCAACTATTTTATTTGTAGAAAAACATTTATGTAGCCAGTGTAACTACTGGACATAATAAGACTTAACATCTCTTGTCTCAGGCTATCGAGCGCAGTGGAATACCAAACAATACTTTGTAACGCAAGGTGTTAGATGGTGTTTCTTCTGTTTATGGGCGGTCGTATCGCTCGCCATCAGGCGAACGGCAAGCTCGTCTCGTCATTTGAAGCAATAAAAAACGTAAAAAATCTAAGCAATAAAATGGCGTACTGTTTTTCATAGACTCGTAATATCACGCCATGTTTGCATAAAAGCTGTTTTAATGCTTTCCCGGTACCATTTTATAACGTAGGCCGTAATAGAATACCGTGTGACGAATAGACGGTAAAACTTTGTATTGTAAATACAATTGGTGAAATTATATGAAAGTAGATCGCCTGTTGTCGTTAAGAGAAAGCTTAGGTGTTGATTTTACTTTTTATTTTATGAAATTATATAAGACGGATAAGATGACGGGAATATTCTCTACCAAACCTTAAGACAATGCTCAGAGGATCAGGGTTCCAAGTCGAGAGAATCGTTTAGGATAGGGTTTGTGTGCTATGTAAACTCAACACATTAAACACATAAAACTGGCATGAATTTGCTGATATCAATTGATTCCTAACAAGTCTACCAAAACTAAGGATTTGTTATCCCATTTTCGATCCAAATTTATTAATTTAG
>NW_023591856.1:0-10410 GCF_014839805.1 Manduca sexta | reverse complement strand
CAAATTTTTACCAACATTAAAATGTTTCCAATATAAATAAAAATTACAATAGGACCTTGTCAAAGCGAGTCAGCGATATGTCCCCGAGAACTAGAAATTCTCGCCCATCAATGTGGTAAATCAGAGACACGTTGCCACATTTGTGTATTACAAAAACATTCACATTACGAGACCACGGTCTATGCAAATATTGTACGAGTTACTCAACGGCGGACACGCAACTTCTTTGTATATATGTAAAAACAAGGCGTGTTGATAATTATAGAATTAGCGTGTGGGTGAAAGTGCGTGGTTTTATAGCTTTTTATGGTGTTAGTACCAGGAGTATTGGTGCGAGTAGGGCTGCCATCCGTTCGGAATTACCCGGATTTGTCCTAGTTTGAAGGGCGTCCGGGGGCCGTCTGACAGGGGTATTTAAAAAGTGCCCGGGTGCAACGCCCATATTTCGCCCAAATCGCCTGGATTTTTGCCGTGTTTATCCGACGTCGGCAATTTAGGTGATGACAGCCCTAGGTACAAGTCGCTTACATAAAATTGTATGAAAAGGTTGTATATGGAATGGTTATAGATGTTTTATGACTGGAATAAACACAAAATATAATCAAGCACACTAATATATTCACGTTAGGTTCTTACTTACACAACATGTTTTTTTATTTAGCAATGAGATTTTTACAAAACCGTATAAAAACTGTAATGACTTCCGAAGGCGAGCTTTCCTTTAATTTATTTCTCTTTTCTGTACGTTTGCAGGTGTTTACTAAATGACGCTAAAAATACCGTTTATACATAAAAAAAAAGTATTAATTAGCGTGCAGATTCGTGCATTCATAACGTGTTGTTTCCAACCAGTTATTAATGTCGCGTAACTGTTTATAACAGCGTCTAAAAATACATCAACTTTAAATATTTTCGTGAAAGAAATTTTAAGATGACATAATTTATTCGGTTTTAAGAAATTATGGTTTTTAGGTAAAGCCGGGATTTATAAAGCCTACTTCGCCTAAGCCGAAGTGTGATTACGAACATTTTTATAAATATATTTTCTATTTCTTAGTAGTACTTAGAAAAACGCTTAGAATTTTGCATTTTTTGCTCGGATTTACGACGAAACCTTTAAAGATGTTAGCGTTAAGAAAATAAATTGACTTTGTGGGATAAGGTTCATATTTTTATATAAAAAATGTTGCATAATAAATGTGTAAGTACATAAATATATACAATTTCAATACATACGAAAAACTATACGTTCCCTTCTTTATGCGTAGTATTTAGCACTTAATCGAGTTCTCTCATATATTTATTGCACAATGTGTCACAAAATATACAACCAGAATAAAATCGTAGTCGCATTTTGTTTGTGGTTTATTTCTGACTTCCGTGTTCATGAATATTTGGAACGTAAACATTCTTATGGTGTTGCAACGAATGCTAATACGAATAGATATTCTTATTCGTCGCGTGCCAGGACATCTTAAAAATGTGGAATAAAACAGAAAGTTCTTTTCCTAGTAAAATATATCGCTTATACTTTTGTATGTAATATAGCCTTATGATTTGACATTATACTAGGATTGTTTTTTACTGCATAAAAATGCGATTTGTTGTATGGAAACACTGTATATTTCGTTGAATGAATTAACGTATTAAAGGTACATTAAATAGAAAATAATTGTCATAAATATTTTTTTGTACGCGTGTCAAATTACTTATCGTGCCACCCATATCATAAAACTTACAATATATAACTAAGTAATCCCACAAAATACATATTTCAATGACAGAAATAAATAAAACTTGAGGCTTGAGCAAGCAATCAATAAAAATAACTCAAAAAGGATTTAACGTGCGTAAATTTTTCGCATTACCCATTTGGCGCCATTTCTCGTCGCGTATTCTAGTCACGCGAAGGACGGTCGCTTCACGTACGCGCTATACCGGAATGTTCAAGAATGTTTAAATAAAACCCTATTAGCGCGAAACATTGATAATCTGAACAACCTTGATGTTTTGATAATAAAAAAATGTGTACCTGCATGTGTAACCTGTTTTGATTTCGCGTTGATCGCCAATTGATATCGCCATTTCTTTCGCAGGTTATGGGTGTGAGCGGGACACGAGATAACTACGACAACCGACAACACGAAATGCAGAACGCGACCGGCCACCGTCGCGAGTGTTTTTCGACGTTGTGATAGCGATTTACGCAAATGATTACGTGAAAATATTCGATTACGAACATCGATAAATGATTAAAATACGAAATATCCGGCATTCCGTTCATGAAAATGCTCAAAATGTTCGCATAAATTCCACAGTGCTCAAATACGGGACAGTTCCTCAGAAAATGGCTAGTGACACAGCATACGTCCATAATTGCATACAGTGAATTGATCAGTGTTTTTTTAAGTGTAAAAAATTTAGAAATAGTATTTACGTGTTTACGTGCAATGGTGAATTGATTGTAGTATTTAGTATTTATAAAATAATTGTGTTAAGCGCCATCTGTGATCTAGAGGCGAGAATGCGTGGTTGAGATGGAGGCCGGTTTCATACCGGTGGGCTCAGGCGGCGGTTCCGCAGCGCCGCCGCACTCGAGCGTGGTGGCGCCACCGGCAAATGTGGTGCGCGCCCCGGGACTCAAGCGCGGGAAAATGGAAGAGGCAATAACCGATAGGGTGAGTATTCAAAAATATTTTTTAACTATCGCAACTTCAACTTATGTTATTTTTGTGAAATTAAGAATTCAGACGAAAAAGCGAAACTCTAAATTTTGAATTATAAATTATAATAATGATAGGAATTAAGTCCCTAACGAATGTTACATGTTCTAGAAAATTATTATCATCCGATATAATGATCAATGGATATTTAAATAGTTTTTATGTCTCTTTCCTATTGGACAAAAGGGTTATTCACTTTATAAATTGATCTAACCATCTTAGTAAATTGTTGATCATTTGCGCGAGTCAGATCGGGAGAGTTGGATTCGTGCCGGATATAATCCCTGAGATGAACTTCTTAGAAAATAACTCGGGAACTGATGTTCATATACGATTTTCTGCTTCCAATTTCCGCTCTCTCTATCGTAAACATATAATCTTAATAAAACTAGATGTTGCTCGCGGCTACTTCCTCTACAAAACTCCTGAAGCACTGTAACAATCCATAGCGCCGCATGTACGACGCCATCTATTACAAATATTACATTAAAAAAAACATTTTCCTATAGGAGCGAATTAGCAGGATAAAAAGTAGGCTAATTTGTTAATCCAAATTGTATCCAAACTCGTTCAGCTGTTCCTGCGTTAACTTTTAACAAATAAACATGCAAAACATTTTTTACAATCTTTGTCATCTATAATATTAGTCAGATAAGATTGATTACTTACATAATATTGTTATCTTTATAAAAATACCTCCAACTGGCATTACTCGATTAACAAAGTTCTTAAACTCGATCCTTCTCATTCACTTTAGTACATTTAATCACAATGTGATTAAGTAAATGTGCGAACAATGCAAGAATGTAATATAGAAATGAACCGGGCCGTAAAATGTTGCATTCTGTGCCGATGCCACGCCACCGACGCGGCCGCTTAATTGACGCAACACACGTAAACTTTGTAATAAACTGCTTGAGGGCATATTTGTTCTGTGACTAACTGCTGGTGGGCAATAGAGGTCAGTACTGCACTGGCAGTTACTAGAGCCGACAACACCTTGACAATTCTTTAAGATACTGCACTGACTGTTCCTTCGGAGCCGACAATTCCTTAAGAGTTGTGGATGTTGGTGGAAAGGCTTATCAATATTGTCTATTCATATAAAAATTGGATCAAGATGTATTGTGGTTATCAGTTAGTAAATTAAGCTACCCAAAATCTGAGGTGTCGTCAGTGCATCATATCTGACGGCTGTCGGATTTGTAGGCATTTCGGCAAATTTACAGCACAATGATTCTTTGACTTCCGATGAGCCAACTACCCATTCACCCTAAGAAATAAAAAAATATATTGGTGGGACCGTTTCGAAAATTTGGAATTTTAAAGATGATTGTGAACTTCTAATCAGATGACCTACTTGTTCGGATACTCCTGTTTTTATTTAAAAAGAATATTCCCTCGTCAGAATTTCCTACCATGAAATCCCTAAAAGCCTGCAACACTTTTATTTATAAAGATTTTTCTTTGAAAACATTTCGCCCGGGGAGACTGTAGGCGGAGGCTTGAAAAAGAGCAGTTTACAAAGCTCGAGAGCTCTCGTGCATGTCAAAGGCGTGTGGGGCGTTCCCTAGATGCTCATGCAAAAATGTATAGCGGATTTCAGAGCTTATTCCGGTAAATTAATACGGAACAGGTGGATTAAAAGACAATATAATAGGTAACAAATTAAACTGATAAAGTAATGTTTAAAATCACTACTTCCAGACGTTAAATTAGTAAATAAACAAATTTGTCTTCTTTATAGTAGTACAGCATAATAAAATATAAATAAATAAGACTTGTATCAACGTGTGGGTAGAACCAGAGACGGTAACATTGATCATTATTGCTTATTGATAACTCAGTTTTTTTATAACATAAAGTAGTAAATGCGCTAATAGGTGATCTAACATTAAGTGATCTTTCTATCGCTTATGAAAACCCACAATATCAGAACATTATGCATGCGCCGCCGGCCTTACGAAAAAGGAGAGGAATAGGGATCAGGAAAGGGAAGAGGGGTAGGATATTCGTATCTTCCCGGATAGCGAACACCGTACATAAGGCGTAAAATCGACCATAAAGACCCACGTAAGTATGTGGCGTTTCTGGATCAACCTGTATATCTGGTTTGGATCAGGCCAACATAATTGTTTCGAGTAGCTGGGGTAGTCATCTTCTGCCAGTTGGTACTCTATTTGGAAGCCACTTAGTACCATCATAATGAAGTAGTCACTGTCGTCCCCGTATAAACGAAGAGTTCTTGAACTTTCGCCCACTTTCTGCCAATATTACAAATAACAAAACATTACAACAGCTTGCTACCCCAATCAAGCCTTCCAATTTATTCTCTGGTTAGAGTCAAGTGTAAACACATAAATAACGTTTGCCAATTTTGTTTTATTTATTAAATGAAGTTAACAAATGTAAACTCACGCATGTATTCACGAAGGGGTTAATTTGCGACTGGAGCATTTACTTCGCCGAGCTTATTTCCGTCCCATGACGTTGGTGGGGACGAGTTGTCGTGTTATCCATTAATTCTAGAATAACAAATGTTTTTCCAATCGACATACGAACATTGATTGCTCGTCATGAATGCTGAGCATCAAATCTAGGACGATGAAGTTGTAGGCCTACGCAAATCATCAATACGCAAGATTAGGTTAAACTTATTAAGTGTGCTAAAGTGCTTTTCGTATCTTTGAATGTATTTACACTCGAAGTTGTTTATTATCAACAACACGGGCGACCTTCAAAGTTAACATACGCAGTATATCTCGAAACAGATGACAGCAGACAATAAATGACCCACAGCCCACGACACGCCCGGCTCCCCAACGTCGTTCGGAAGCAGTGATGTGCCGGCCGCCGCGCGATGCGCACGTGTCGCGGCTAACATTGTCAAAATGTCGAGGAACTCGTTGACAAACACCGGTATTTGTCGCGACTAAAAAAAGTGTTGGACAAATTGTCATAGGTTATGGTGTGAAATACCACAAAGAATCGTTAACCTAAAACGAGACGATTTGTCACGTACAATCGATTAATTTATGAAGTGACAAAAAATACCGCAAGATACTTTAAGGTTGGTAAAAACACGTTTTGCTATGAAAGTGTAAAGAAAAGTGTGTGTTACTAGTGTTAATACTTGCTTTAGCTATTGACAGTAAAAAACGAAAGAATCCAGCATTGTTCATATGGTAAAAGCGGCTAAAATAAACGTGTGAGTGATAATGTAAGGTGTGAGCTGTGTCAACGCAATTACCGGGTATTTGTGTCTTCAACTCATTTGCGGCGGTGTAATTGAGTTTAAATTATGGTAATATGTATAATTAACCGCTGGGTCTGTAGATTAAGGTCCTTTGAAGCGTGAAGGTATCATTAAACAGGCCAGACAGTGACGATGGAAAATAGACATATGAGTTAAGATCATTTTTTATTAGTCTAATTTGATACTGTATTTGTTTCGAGCCGAACGATTCGCTTCGTTGATCTAAGGCAGCGAATTTATGTTGTGTAATCGTCATGTGGCCTAGGTTCATGTCGAATGATCTGTGAGGTCTTCTATTTGAGAAACATACCTTGGCTATTAGGGGCTAGAATTTTTGACGGACATGGCGATAAACTTAAGGACAGAATAAGAATTATGTAATAGATTGATTTGTTGGTCAAGGTAGTATGATAATACTTGAAGTCTAAAATACTCATAAAGCATAAGAAGTCAGTTCCTTTCAGCCAACAGTTTCTCAGTAATAGGAAATCAAAGGCCCGTTTCTCATGATTTTATGTTGCCCTACTTTCTTCAACATTGCGTTCATAACTGGAAGGTAAAGAAGCTATTTGGTAGGGCGGCATAACTCTAATAAACATCTAGATATGTAACATCTCTCTGGGTGACATTATATTTAAATTGTATCGTAGTCACCGTCAGTTGCAGGGTAACTTGGTAGAAACCAAACTAAACGCACAAACCAAACTATACCTCTATGTATCAAAGTTATGCCAGTCCGTTTGCCTCAAAATCACTATCATGGGTGTTCCACTAAATGTGCTTTGGTTGCTATTTTCCGTCTGCTAAATTGATACCTCATAATCTGGTAATACCTTTACCCATTAAGCTGTATCGATCAACATAGATTAAGATGAAACAAGGCCTACAGTTTTACCTTACATAGAAATCATGGCGGTAATTACGCGACGTCTGTGGAAAGGCGTACGGAATGTTAGAGAGTGCAGTCTCGTGTGTTGGCTCATCAGAATGTAGGCCGAGCGTTGTCTACGTTCAATAAATATCACGTGTGTTTCAAGTGTTTAGTGTAAATTAGCGCTGTAGAAGAAACATGATGGCTATCTCTTATAATTTGTTCATAATTTATCAGCTCGGTATAAATTGTTCATCTCCTGTTCATAAGCTCTATTTATCAATCTAGCAATTGGTACTGGTGTACCGTTAGTCTCATGCACCCGAGTGGGCTTTACACGCTTCCGAATAATAGCAACTTAGTAGTTATGGATGCGTAGCCTTGGATTAAATCTGAGACTTCGGCCGTTTGTTCCATTACCACTAGTCTATCGGTTTTAAAAGGAAAAATAAAGAAAGAATATTTCATGTTCTAACCCAATTTAGGCACTGTTGAATCCCCTAGGAAGTTCATGCTAGTTAATTGGCCGGTCGTATAAAAATTGAAAACAAGTATGCCTAACGAGTCTGAATCCGAATAGGAGATTTTAGCCATGTTGAATGTTTGCCTCATTAGGCCGTTGAGCTATACTTATCTATAGAGCCTTGTTATGATCTTTAAATCATTGGCGTTTTTTACACATGTAATGTGAAAAATGTTTGGTTTTTATAACCGCCAGTGATTTGACATTCATTTTGATATTGACGAATCTACAATTACGTCTAGTAACATAATTCTCTTTGACAAACCACGACTTACCGAAACTACAATCATTCATCGACGGAGATTATGATTTGTAATTCTAAATTAATATTATAGCCAACATTTTTCAGTTGATTTCGCATTATAATCGATAATCGTAATATTGTTAAAAAATGTTGATGCGTTACAAATATTCCGTATAGATAAAACTATAAGAGAATACCTACAGACCCAGTTAATAATTGCATCGGATAAGAAAATTGCCACCGGCACAACGGCAGCTTGGTGTTAATTGAGTTAAAGTGAAATTAGAGCTCGACCTCCCGACCCTTGCGAAAGAGGACACGATGGCCGTTTTATAAAGATCATTATGAAGAACAGCAAAAATGATATAGAAGCTTATTTTTAGCTGACCTTCGTAATGAATGGGAACGAGTATGCACACTTCAGAAGTCAGATTGCTTTTTTATAGCAGACTGACGGTAAACAAACAAATGGGTCACTTGATGATTTTCTAAGTCTTTCTTAAGCGACATTATTTAAAGGCAGTTTTCGTTTTGGCTATTTATTGTGTTCTGGTTTGAAGGAAGAAGCCAAAGTTATTACTAGACATGTTCAGCGCACTGTTGTGTAGCATCAATTCCGTATGGAATTAGTTTTGTATTGGGATGGCTTAATCGTGGCGATTACCAGGCAAGCGACTTGGTCGTCTCGTTGTATACATGTATAAATAACAATTGAGGGCAGTTACTCGTTCATTACGTTTGGCCTCAAACTAACATTGTCTTGAGTAATGTGACAGAGCGTTGATAACCTAAAAGTATACGACCGGGTCCTGACTTGTGGGTTATCGGTAATAGGTTTACACTTAGTTTTGACAGAACGATGAGTTATAATGTGCCGAAGGACTGCATTATTTATTCATAAACAATTTTTTTATTCACATTTTCTCACGAATTAATATTTATACGAAAAAACGTTTCTTAAATAATATGTGTTTGTGGATAAATATTGGAAAAAGAAAACATAGTAATCAATAAAATTTTATGTTTTGTAGCTCGGACTTATTAGTCGAACATCACTTTATCTATAGTTCGCGTCGCAGTTAACATTGTAAACAAAAAAGCGATATTTCTCGAACAAATTTTCCAAGTTTTATAGTTTAGAATTATAAGTATACCAAAGGTCAGGGACCTTGCCTACACGTAGTCCAAGTACGGCAGTCGTTCTGTGAAGGTTTAAGGATTCATTCCGAACACGACGGCGGCGACAAAACGCAACTGTAAATTGCACTTGTATATGAGAATTTGTATACGACAGCCTTAAGAGTAACAATTGTTATGTCATTGTTATAAGCTTATCGTGGGTGTGTAAGATATTTGAAACATAAATAATATGTTAGTTGTACTAAGGCGTGACCACTTTCATAGTACCACTTTCATCATACCAAGAAGATACTGAAGTGTTAGTGCGGTCCATAGTAATATAAGTTGCTCAAGCCCTTAAGTTTGGCAATACATTAACAATACCTCTAAACTAGTGTGAAGATGTTCATATACAGTGATGATCACTACCAGCTGCACTTACTTTGTCTTTGGCCATCTCCAATTCAGATGTATTTAATTATCGTCGCGTTTGGAACCGCACTTTAAGCATTCCGTTTGGTCTGCACGCCCTTTCACTGACGCGAGAGAAGGGCTAAGGGGCTACTCAGTTGATTAGAAATCTATACGATTGTAAAATTATAACGCAGCTATGTTTCTTCGTGTTAAATGTATTTTAGCGATAACTTTTGCATTAACTCTCTAGATTTTAGAAGTATATAAACATTTGTTCCAGTCTTTGCTTTAATGTAAGCAACGCAGTTATAATTTCTCTCAGAGGTGGGCGTGCATGAGCGGGTTTTAAAAAGATGGGTTCCACCAAAAAGGCAGCTGACTATATTGTCTAAATTCTGGAATAAAAAATATTTTTCTAATTTCCAACACGAATCTTTTGCCCATTAAATCGACTTGACAAAGCTTGGAGATTTGATAATACATAATACATTAGCAAACACGACAGACAATAGACTACTGTCTGTATCTATTTAGTATTTACCAAATGTCTCGTCAGACAAAAAATCACTTAAAACAGATAACCAATAGATACATTTTAACTTGAACCGACAACTTAATGGAAGATGAAACAAGGTCGTAAGTGAATTATAATAACTTTATTTACATATTTGCATCTAACCCACCAACCTGACCTTAAATTCTCTATCCACGCATAATCCTCATATTGAGTTCAAAGTCGTAGACGCCCTCTGTGAAATTTCACGTGGGCGTAGCGTATGGAGGGCCCAAGGTCGCCGGAGTGCAGTGACGTAACGCACAGTGAGGTAAACCGCGTGCCGCCGAGGGAACAGGTTTTTGACTGAGACCGCATGCGGTTCTTTCTAATTGTTATTTTACAATATTATATAAGATTTTGATAAAATTAATTGTATCGTTGTTTATGATAAGAAATAGAAATGCTATCGCTGTTTTTGAGGTTTTATCTATTTGTGAAACGATTAACGGTCAATTTCTTTGAAAGATCTCAATTGCTACCTTGAGTACCTTCAGATAAATTTCGAGAATAAACCGATCAAATTAGTTATCGGAATGTCCAACAAACTTCATTCTGATTGGACTATTTTTGCAATGGAATAAATGAAAGCAATTGAGATATTTATAATGCAGTCGTTACGCTTTTAACTTCAAAAGGGTTATTGAAATAAACGCCAAAAGAGGTGCAGTCCGACAACAGTACAAATATCTGTTCCATATAAAGGG
>NW_023591855.1:0-14464 GCF_014839805.1 Manduca sexta | reverse complement strand
TTCATTTAATTCTACACAACCTTAATACCACATCTACGTCGCTAAGAAACTCATATGTATTTGTCAAATTGACCCTGTATTTATATACAGGGTAGGGGTACAAATGATTATTCGTTTGTATATAGTTTTAATATGACAAGTTAATCACAACCAAAACTCACTTAAGTTTCTCCGGGAGTGGGTCTAGGACTTCAATTTTGATCAGAGTGTACTCCTGAGGACCTGCACCTTCACCAGTGCTCCTGTCATGGTCCATGCAAGGCTGCTTGTCTAACGGTGAGAATATAGTGTACCGTTTACCATACATGATCTTGTTACGATCCTTCAGATGGTAAAACTGCCATCTTATGAATGAATCGTAAAATGGATTGGCATCTGTAGTGATAAACTTACGCCGCCAATCGACCTAGGGAAGGCAGATATAAAAGGTTATAAACAATCTTTTAAATAAATCCAACACAACAATGCTACATATTTAGTGACTTATACTGTGGTGTGTTCAGCCAATATTTTATTAAAAAGGCATGGTGTGTGTAAACTAAGGAAAATAGGGTTAAGGAAAAAGATTTAGAGACACAGGGGATCGAGTCCATTATTTAGACAACAGTCAATCTATAAATCTTTACTTTACTTGCTATACCCACATGAATACCCATTCTTTTCAAATCATCTACAGCTCGTGGAGGAAAATACTCCAGCCAGTAACTTTCATTGGCAAACTCTTTGATCTCTTCATCAGATATGCCAATACTTTTCATGATCTGCCATTGAAACTTGGCTGCACCAGTTTTCGCCACAGCTTTGCTTTTCTTTCCTTTGCTCTTATCTTTAGGCACTATGTCTTCTTCCTTCACTGCCACTTCCTCTTCCTCAGGGAAAACTGGAGGGCATCCACATAAAGCCATTTCCCTCTTGAGTTTGTCCGCACAAGCTTTAATGGGCATTCCTGTGCAATGGAAGCCAAATGGGAAGAGTACCATACGGCCTTTAAGTCTATAATATCTTGATGCAAACTGAAATGAACCATAGAGTTGAGAAAGTAATATTATATACAAACTAATATAGAATGCAGTGGCGAAGTGTCCATACAAGCCGATTCCTACCGGGTTACCTTTTCTAAATTAATTAAAAATAATAAAAGAAAAACATAACAAAATAACTAGAATAAAAATAGTAAGTATATTCAAACAAGTCATCTTAAATTTATTAAATTAAATCAATACTTCAATGATATCTGTCGTTCATGTCAATTCGTGAAATCGTAACTCGCGCGCAGTGCTCGCGCCTTATAGTGTTCGAAGTGAACCCGGCCACGCATAGCTTCCCTCGCGATATTGTTGTCTCTTTCACACGCAGCGCTTTGTCTTTGTCTAATCTTTTGGAAGTGACGTAAAAATATATGTGTGCGTGCGCGAAGAACTTCGCGGCTTCATGTTGAGCTATTGGCGCGAAATATTTTTAATAATTTAGAATGTATAATTAGTGTTTGTGCGTTATTAATTCTTGTTGGACTCTTTTAGGCACCTATGTTCAAAATATATGATTATTTTGTAAATTTAGAGACTAGACATAATATGTTAGAAGGAAATTATTAAGTATTATTATATTTTACTGATTTTTATTTATTGTGAACAGCGTATTATATTATGTTAACTGTAGAAAAAAATATTTCGTCGGGTTCCCTTTTGAAAATTTTCACCCTTCGCCACTGATAGAATGTATGCAATTTTTGTACACAAATAAAATTTTAAACATAATACCAACCTCACACTTTGACAGTGAGAATGTATGACCAAGATGCAAGCGGCCATTCATGTATGGGTAAGGGAAAGTGCAAAGAAACTTTTCATGCGGTTTTCCATCAGATGGTGCCTCCACTTCAAATATTTTCTCTTTATCCCATCTCTCTTGGACTTTCTTCTCGATTTCTTGGAGATATTCCACCTTAAAGGTGCCTTTCGCGGGTCCAGTGCAGCCTTGAATAATAATACATTTATTTAACATACTTTTACTATAAAAAATATTAAAGACTTTGTATTTATTTGATAAATGGTAAAAAATACAGTTTTACTAATTACTATATACATAGTAAATAAATAAATAAATAAGTATAAGATTGATCTTTTGATGTTTCACTTTAGCCACACACATGTAATAATTTAGAAAAATAATGTGAATGCGACATACTCTATAAAATAATTTTATTAATATATATTTCATCATTCTATAAAAACACGTGAACTTTATTGCAAGTTATAAGTATACATGTCAATTAATTGATAATATTAAATATGTTTCATTACTAGTTTTTTTTATTTTGAATGCAATTAAAATAGATGAGAACTCTAAGGAAATTATAACATTAAAGTATCCTGGTAGTTAGCTATTTAGTAATGTAATTTTACCTGGTATTATTAAAGATAAGATTATAATAAAAAAATTGTACTAAATGTTTATGGGTTTTAAAAATAACCCAAAAATGTTTATCATATGGACTCGATATGAAACTATAATCGCTTTTTTGTCGTGTAAATACTTTTATAATATAAGTACACATTTAATCAATGGAATGGGCAATACTAACCATTTTAGGGCCTACTTATTTTATGATTTATGGTGTATTTATTGCTTTTTTATAAAATATATATACACGTTGCATTTGCCCGTTGCCGCACTTCACTCAATTGATAGATGACAGTTATATAGAACGTGACAGCTGAGTAAGTTACTTTTTTTTTTTTTTTTTTTTTTTCTTCATGGCTTCGCACGTCTAGTGCATTTAGCCAAAGACAAGTTGATGCAAATATTCATAATATTGGCTTGCGCAGCTTGAGATTGCAATTTTATGTTTCTTTGCTGACGGTTTTGCATAGGACAAAGGTAGGGAAACAGTTTGAGATATAAAATTAAGACTGGTAAAGAAATTTAGAAAAGAGGATATCAGGAGGGTTTGAAAGGAAAAAGGAAAAACTATGCCTTACATAAAATAAAAAT
Source organism: Manduca sexta (assembly GCF_014839805.1). Lineage (NCBI taxonomy): Eukaryota > Metazoa > Arthropoda > Insecta > Lepidoptera > Sphingidae > Manduca > Manduca sexta. Next base: position 11,470 of record NW_023591855.1, on the reverse strand, counting down.
TAAATAAAAAATACAATTTACAAAAACATAACACTAATGATGGATGAGGATGAAATAATTACAATTTTATATTGTTCTTAATGAAAAATGATGCAATACATTTATACACAGAAAAATTATTTGTACTAAGTAAAGAGAGGATAGAAGATGGAAAAGGAATACAAAGGTCTAGAAGGGAGCAAATCATAGATGTACGGTCAAATTGAGAGCAAGAAAACAGAATATGATTTAAGTCGCCAACATCTGATCCACAAACGCACATAGGGCTGTTTACTATATTGAGTCTGGCGAGGTGAGCAGGGACACAAGTGTGACCAAGCCTAATACGAATAAGAATAGAAGTCTCGACCTTGTCAAACTTAACTCTGAAAACCACGGTTTCGTTGGGATCTGAGGCTGGATGACGGAGTAGTAGCGGCCCTTCATTATGCAACTAGATGACCATGTTTCTTTCCAAGAGTCTCGTAGAAAAATTTCGGCAATGATTGTAAGTCTTGACTGTAGTTTTTAAATGGAAATAAGTCACCACTTTGCACCGCATCCTTAGCTAGTTTGTCGACGGTTTCGTTGCCGTGGATTCCAGAATGACTAGGAATCCATACAAAATATAATAAGTATCCCCTCAAAATACATTTGTGCGCCAACTCTCTTATTTGGAGAATAACTGGCAAAATACCGTTATATTTAAAAGGAAATTTAAAGATGGCTTGTAGAGCACTTAGCGAATCGGAAAAGATAACAGCTTTATTTAATTTAAGTAAAAGAACATATTCTATAGCCTTCAGTATTCCAAAACATTCGCCAGTAAAACAGATGATTCCGGAGGAAGCTTAATTTTTTGAACGATCTTGTATTGAGAGTGAAAAACACCAATGCCAACACATTCCGAAAATGAAAATTTAGAAGCATCTGTGTACAGGTAATGGAAGCCCTCAAAACGTTCTTCAAGAAATGCGTTGAATGAGATTTTTATATTGGGCGCAGTTTTATTAACACAGTCATAAATTATACTAGGAGAGAAAATTAACGAGTTGTAGCAGTTGTTGAAGAGCGGGAATTTATTAAAACGATGAGTGGGGGCCGGGATGGAAAAGATTTTTTTATAACTTATAATTAGGCATGGAGGATTACGGGAACGATGACTAGGTATAGTGGAATAGTATTTAGACAGAGCTTCCAGTAATGGAAAGAGGGGATGGGAGGAAAATTGAATAATTTTAAATAAGTATTTATCAGCAAGGTATTGCCTCCTGTGACATAGTGGAGGTTCACAACACTCCACTTGCAATGCATTAATAGGGCTAGATTTCATTGCCCCTGTAATTATGCGTAGTGATTTTGATTGAAGGTTATCTAATTTTTTAAAAGAATAAGCTGCACCTGGTTCCAGCAAGAATGAACCATAATCAAAAATGCTTCTAATTATAGCATTATAAACAAGTTTTAATGAATGGGGGTGGGCACCCCACCACACACCAGATAAACATCTTAGCATGTTAATGTGGCGCTCAACCTTATTAACAACGTAGTCGCAATGTGAAGTACCAGAAAGTTTAGAGTCCAAGACTACGCCTAAATATTTAAAATTATTTTTGACTGGGATTGGAGTATCACGGTAAATAACGTTTATTGTTTGGGGACTCCTTTTTGGAAAATAAAACTGCTGCACTTTTAGAAGTGGAAATATCTAAGCCGTTTTGGAGAAGCCATAACGATAGAGATTGAAGAGCAGAGTTTAAAAACAAAACAAGCGTGTTCTACTGAATGGGAACTATAATATAGTAGTAAGTCGTCCGCATATTGTAAAACTTGAACATCATTATTAAAGAGCGGTCCAAGTCGTACGTGTATATATTGTATAACAAAGGACTAAGTACCGAGCCTTGCGGAAGCCCTTTCCATACATGTCGAATTAACTGTTGCTGAGTAGTTGAAATGCTAACCGTACGATCATGTAAAATGTTTATTATGAAATTTGAGAGATTTATTGGAACGCTGAGTGATTGTAATTTCTTATGCAGGATAGATAATATGACGTTATCATAAGCCCCATTTATATCTAGAAATACAGCAACTGTCGAGCAATTTTTGAGAAGGATAAACGAACATCTGTAGTAAAAATACTTAAACAGTCGAATGTACTTTTTCCTTTTCGAAAACCGTATTGAGTTTTTGGCAGTAAGTCTTTATTTTCTATGTACCATTCTAGCCGATTTTAATAAGATGCTCTGCTATTTTCATTAGAACCGGACTGAGAACGATAGGACGATATGATGAAATATCAGACGGAATTTTACTAGGTTTGAGAATTGGCAACACCACATGACGTTTCCACATCTGAGGAATGTTTCCTGTTGTCATTACGGAATTGATAAGAGATAAATAATAAGAATGAACAGTGGGACTAGCATTAGATAAAAATGAGTATGGGATGCCATCGATACCTGGAGATGAGTCTACAGTATTAGAAAGGATACCTTTCAATTCCTCAATATTGAAAGGGATTTTTAATGACGTGTCATCAGAGGTTATATTGGATTCCACACGAATTACCGGTTGTAAAGTAACTTCTTGAGGTACCCAGGGAGGAGCTAATGTATCTATAAATTCACCTGCTAAATTATCCGGGATACGGGAAGTAGTGTGGTCGGAAAATGCAGACCGGAATCTCCTAATATTACGCCAAACAGCTGAAGGGGGTGTATTCGGTGAAATGACAGAGCAAAAATTATGCCAACTCTCTCTTTCTTCAGTTTATAGAGTTTTCGAGTCTGTGTAATGATACTAGAGAGGTATATGAAGTTTTCTTGGGTCATATTTAAACTATATTCTATTTCAGCTTCTTTACGTTTTTAGCTGCAGCTGTGCATTCCGAGTCCCACCACGGAGGCATTGGGATCTTCCTAAATGAATGATTATTTTTACTGGGAAAGCATCATCTGCAGCGGAAACAAGAATTTTAGCTAATACTTCTGCACAATCCTGCTCATTTCCATTATTGACAATTGGAAGAGAAGATAGCTGATTGTCAACATAATTTTTATAATTTAGCCAAGTGCTGCTCTTACTATGTGGAAGTTTGTGTTTTAAGTGAGATATTCTAGGTTGTGAATGTGGGATTGGGAATGGAAAAGATATTTTGATAGGGAAATGATCACTACCATATGTTAAGGGAAGGGTGCACCAAGTGAGACGAGAAGCAAAGTTAGGAGTGCAGACAGATAAATCTATTGCGCTATTGTTCTGACTTCGGATCACTGCCACGTGTGGGGAACCAGAATTTAATATACATAAATTATGTGTATCAAATATATTGAGTAGTTCTTCCCCATAGGAGTTAGAAGTTGAACTACCCCATGACTGGTGATGGCAGTTAAAATCACCTAACAGTATATAAGGATTAGTAAGTGTGGAAAGAATACTGTTAATTTCATTAAGTGAAGAATGAGAAGGGTGAGATATATATACAGATATAATACATGTTTTATTTATAATTATAGCTATGATTGAGATTTCTTCACTGTGTGATGGTAGAGAAACCACAGTGAAAGGAATTGAATCCTTCACAAGTATAGCTACTCCACCATATCCATCTGGTCTATCCTCTCTTACTGTTGTATAACCATTAATTTTAAATATATTATTTGATTTGAACCATGTTTCACACAAGGCAAAAACTAAAGGTTCGTATTTATTTATTAAATAAATAATATCACTTTTTTATTTATTGCGCGGCAATTCCATTGGATTAAATGAACTTGATTGTCCATTTTGGGGTGATATCGAAGAAATGAGACTATGAAGTGAAGCAGCGTTGGACGGTGATATGTTAAATGAGGATAAAAGGTTAATTAATGCCGTAATAAATTCCATGATATTGAATTGTTTTACAGTATTGTCTTTAAGTACTTCATTGATGGCACAGCCGTTAGTGGGCTCAGGAATTCTAAATTCTTTTAAAATATTGTTGTGGGCTTCCTTATTATACCCTTTAGAAGGGCTCTTGGGGGGCTGAGGTTTGCGAAAACAGTTTTTTATAACTTGAAGAATGTTGATTGAATGTAATAGGTGAAGAAGTTTCAATTTCTCTGGGAGTTTGAGATATAAGGGTGTCAGCAAAAGATTTAGTCACTGGTGGGAGCAATTTACTGGCTTCTGCATAAGATACAGAGTTCTGGGCCATATAGGTTTTATTTGTATCTGCCTTGAGAGCTCAGGACATACTTTACTAGTAGCAAAGTGAAAACCTGAGCATAAGCAGCAATTGGCATTACGTTCATCCCTGTCACAAGAGTCCCCAGTATGGCTATCGCCGCATTTGTAACACCTTGGTTTGCTCCTACATTGTATTTTAGTGTGCCCAAACCGACAGCAATAAAAGCACTGTATAGTAGGGTAAATATAAAGGTCCACAGGCATTGAATTGTAGGACATAAAAATTCGTTTTGGAAGAACTTGGCCATCAAATGTGCATACAATGGTTTGAGAGGGCTTCCACACCATAGAGCCCGCCTACTAAGTTTTAAAGTTTAATCTGCGGACTTTTAAAATAGGTCCACAACCAATTGGTACAGATGAATTTTCTATTATCTCTTCCGGAGACCACTCTACTGGCACACCACGCACTAAACCCATTCTAGTTACGTTAAAAGACGGAATGAATGCCTTATAATTAAATTTAGACAGATTTTCATGAGTAATAAAAGAGTTGGCGTCAATAAATGTAGAAAAAGCCAAAGAAATTTTATTTCTGCCTATCCTCTTAACACTACCATTAATAATATTTTTAAAATTGTTACGTTGTAGGAATCTCCCAAACGAAAGTGGATGCAAAGTGGTAGAGTCATTGTCCTGAATAATATGTTTTTGTACGTGAATAACAAAAGGCGCACTATCCGAACCATCATATACTTTCCTGCCTACAGTTTGCGCGGGAATCGGGGTTTCTGAGGTAATAAGTTTGTTAATCGATTGGGGTTGACTAGTCTGAGAAAGATCTTCGCAATCACAGCCATGTAGGTTATCATCAGATGAGCCGTGTTTTTACGTCTTTTATTGCAACGCTTGCATACATGTCGGCGACTTTTTTAGAGGCCGGGCTGATGCAGATGCATCTGTCTCCATACCCGACTCGGAGGCATAATTATGTGACTTTTCAGTCTCAATTGTGACAAAGTTGCCCGCCGGAGGGACTAAGCCCCCGGATCAGGCGGCAAATTCATAAGACCTTACTATTCTACAGTTTAAATATATGCAAAAACTTACCAAAAATGATGAACTAAACTAAAAACACTAATCTACAAAATATACAGAAAATTTAACCCTACTGATAACTTATATTTACAAAATTAATTATTTTTTATCAAGATTAAAAAAAAACACGTCCGCCTATTTCCAAGTTTCCCGCGCTTTTCTAAGTTACTTTTTTGTCGTCCAGAGGACAGGCTATAGGCTTTTGATCATACTGCCTAGTCTTACGTGTCTGAGTGTATTCCGTTACGAGTCTTAGTTTCAGAGGTATATTTATTTCATAAAGTAGATATGTAGTGTATATTGTTGTCATTTTATAACCATTTATTAATAGCATATTTATACATGAATGTGAACGTAGCATTTACTCAGAAGTTGTGAACTTATCACCATATCGGATACAATAAATTCTAGTCTCTGGGCTGACACTAAGTACAAAAGCCCAATATTACTGCCCGACTTAGGACCCAAACCCGAGACCACAGAAAAATACAAGTACGCTATTGAAACAGACACAGTAAATACTTATAAAGGGTGCCTGAAAGGAATGGACAACCCTATAGTAGTTATGGAGGGTAAGGCGGATCAGGAAAAAAACCATTTAAATAACTAAGTCGATTTAGATTTTTTTCTTATTTTGAATAATATTCCACCCTTGTACGGTTATGGACACCATGACCACAAAATAAATGTTAACTTAATTTTTTCTCTTGGATTATTGATTAATGGTGTTTGTAAACACATAATCAAGTACTTACACATGTTTCTTACTTTTTTGTTTATACGAGCACGGCAAAGTGACCACACTGCACTTGATGGTAAGTGGACGGGAGTCCAATAGAATATCGACTGGCAAGAGATGATTACCCCTCAAGAGTCGATGTAACAATGCCGGCCTGTGGTAATCGGGTATATACGGACTGATCCCGAAACGCATCACACTTACGTGGGCACTACGGAGAATTTTAACACCTTATGTACGATGGTCACTATCTGGACGGATATAAAATATATCCTACTAACTAACTTATTGGTCATTATGATCAATAATTTTCGAGACAGTTATGGAAAGTTTTAACAGCACAATCTTTTTAATCTCCAGCATGGGTGATTAAGTAGTTGTGTAAAAATTTTGATAAGTAAGGTCAGGTGGGGCAAGTGCGCCGACGGGGTAAGTGCACCTGCCCTAAAAAAATCGAAAACTATCGATGTTATACAATTATCGCAATCTTATATCTATGCTTCTAACTGAAATGCAGTTCCACAAAAAAACACAAATGGCTCTGTTCATTTTAATACGTTTTATTCGCCATTTTATTTTAAGTGTCATTTAGACCTGTAAACAGAGATGACCCGTGAAAGATAACATCAAATATTTTAAAATATTTAACATATTTCTGTAAACCAGTAAGGTGAGTACATAGTTTAAACCTTTTATTTTAACTTCCTGCCCGAATTTTATCTGTATATACTAAAATAAAGGTTTTTAGCAATGCGAAAAAATGCACCTCAAATATTGTCAGTAGGGCAAGTGCGCCACAGTTAATAGTCGTATGGCGCACTTACCCCTAAACCATATATTACCAACCTTTTTGAGAATAAGTTTTACTAATATGACTTATTATTATTAAAATGTAACACATCATTTTTGTACTCAAGGTATTTTTTGAGCCGACTTAAATAAAAAGATATATTAGTAAATTCGTCGGATATTTGTTTGTTTTAAATGGTTCGTTTTACAAAGAAGAAATGAGAACTGTTATAAGGTCAAATTCTAAGTTTTGAGTTATAATGCATTCAAAATGTTAATTCCTACATAATTATATGTTTTTAGTTTTAGAAATAAAATGGATTTCGTATTCAAGCTACCATTTCTTTATAACAACATATCCATATAGCAAAAAAAATGGGTAAAATATTTTGAAGCCCTGGTTTACAAATATATGGCGCACTTGCCCCGAATTTGATTTGATAACCATAGTTTGTTATAATATTGAGTTATAAAAAATTATCCAAGAGCAATGCGGGTAAAACTTATTTTTCAATCGACTAAAATGAGTGTTTTCTTTATAATGTTTAATATTGACGCTTTTTTTTACACAGGCGCACTTGCCCCATTTCCGGAGGCAAGTGCGCCTACTACCATCTTTTACTTTGAGCAAAATATTATTAAATTATAGTCTGATTTCCTTGAATGGCTATAGGTCGTTATCACAAAATACCAAATATTCTTAAATTAATAAAATTACATTCTTAAGTCAGCACAAAAAGAAATTGTTTTGCATTGAATCCAGCTATGATAATTTTATGGCGCACTTACCCCGACTGACCTTATTTCATGAGCATTCTAAAATGGTATCACTTCCATATTTTATATTAGAAATTACTGAGTTATAGCACTCGGGTGAGCTTAAAATATTAGTTTTTGGCCTTAAATTAATTATTAATACTAGTTTACTACCACGCCGACGACCGAAGCTAAAGTGAAAGGCAATTTAATTTGCCGCTTAGCTCTGCGCGACTAATTTGAAGACGCCCTTAGACACGTTTTCCGCGTTCTAAGAAAATGCCTGTTGATCAGCCGGCTTGCGTGCAATTATTTATTAGGCCCACATAATACGGATGCGCTCTTACATAATTGAAGAAATCAGTTTCTTAAAAATACCCAATAAAAGAAATTCAATGATTGGAACCCAGTGACCCGAGATATTTTTTCCTGATCAGCCTTATGTCTCATTACACCGTGTTAATACCTGAAAGACAATTCACTCCGGGCCCTGCATCATGTTTAATAATCATAAACATTTGTTTGGGAAAAGATACAATTTTGCCCTACAAACTATAAAGTACCCTGTGCTAATTGTAGTAACCATTTCGGTGCGGGAAGCACGACGCGCTGCGGCAGCTGAAGATAATATAGATATCTAAATATTATCAGTTATTTTTAGTACGATTCTCACACAAACCGAAATATACATTACAGCTTATATTTAAACAAAAAACGTAGGACATATTTTAATTTTCAGATTTTTTGAACATTTACAACAATAGTAACCATAAACAATGTAAAGTGTATTAAAATTCCCGCTTTTGTATTGTTGTTCAAAAACTGAACAAAATTGACGGAAAAAATTGGCGGCAGTGGTGGTATCTGTCATTTTACCGGAAATTTCGCCCGCCACCTTCGCCGAAAGACGCATTTTTAAGCCGCCAGGGCAAGATATTTACTTTGTTTTAGAGTGTTGTCGGTGATTTTTTGTTAATAAATACTCTAATTATTATGGCTCCAAGGACAGCGAAGGGAAAGGTAACGTATTTTCATTGATTCAACGCTTCTCCGCCTCTTGTAAGCACTCCAAACTGGTTCACATTGTTATCGGCAAACATTCGCGTCTTTGGATTGTGGCTTTTATGCGTCATTTTAATAGAACAACGGGTATAAAAGTTCCGTTGCATGATGAAGAGCCTAGTTTGGACTGCTAAATAATTAAGTATTGGTTATAATTTATTGTTTTATTCATCAGAAAGGCGCGATTGTAACAGTCACATGCTGCCAACTTGTTATCCGTTTTTGAGTGTTGTTCATAATATAATCTTGTATTACAAAGAAAATAATTATTGATTGATTTGAATAATGATCTAACTACTATTTAAGTTATATTTGGACGGCGAGTTTTGTAAAACATTATCCCATCGTGGCGCCAAAATATACGAACGTGGTTGCTGTAGAAAAGCAAGTGTTCTTTTGCAACTGTAACTAATTTGAACAATGTACCGTATGTATACATTAGTAAACTGGGATATGTTGATAATCATACTATTTGTTTAGTCAGTTTGGGTTTCGTTTTGTTAATAATCGCCACATACACGCAAAATACAATGAATATTTATGGAATTATAGTTGCTTTTTTACATACATTCATAAAACTAAATAAATTTAGCATTAGACATATGCATTGTCCTTGCAGAAAGCTGCAGATGTGAAATTAGCTGAAAATGAAGTACCCAAAAAGGGCAGAGGGAAGGCAAAAGCAGCTGAAGAGCCTGAGCCAGATAATGATACAGAAGACAGTGAAATGGTAATTGTTGAAAAAAAAACAAAGCCGTAAGAAAGTTGCAAATGATGTGAATGAACAAGAGCAAAATGGTAAAAGGAAGACGTGCTCCTCCCGCCAAAAAGGCAGAAAGAAAAATGAGTCAGTACCTGAAGAAAAATCTAATGATGATCAGTCAGCTGAAGAAGAATCTGTAGCCACAGAAGAAACTGAACAAAATGATGATTCGAATCAAATGGTCATGTAGAAGAGGCACAAGCACCTTCTGGTAGGGTCGCAAAAAGCAAGCAAAGAAGGAAATTGAAAAGGCAGAGCCAAAACCAGCTAGGGGCAGAAAAGCTAAACAGGATATAGATTATGAGGAAAAAGAAGTTGAAGAGAACCTAAGACTGGAAGAGAAGGGGGGCGTAAACCTGCTCCTAAGTATGAGGAAGTAGAATCTGACAAATCTGTGGAGGAAGATTCAAAGCCTGATCCTCCTGCACCTAAAGGTAGAAAAGGCGCCAGCCAGGTCTGCTGAAAAGACCCAGAAAGCGAAAAGGATGCTGATGAAGATGCAGAGGACAAACCAGTAGAAGAACCCAAAAAAAAGAAAGAAACAAAAGGTCGAAAAACCAAGGCAAGAAAGCACAGGCCAAAGAGGAAGTTGATGATGATGAAGAGGTAAAAGAAGAAGAACCAGCGTCTAAGAAAAGAAAAAATAAATAAGAAAGAAGATAAAGTAAAAGGTATATATAGTTCTTTTAAATAATTATATTTTATTTTCTTGATTGGTGTCTCCTTATTCGGATTATGATCAAATTATTTTAAATACTTTGAAGAATGTTTTAATTTAACACAAGACTGTGCGATGAGGCTGCATGGTACATATTTAATTGTCAACTTTGTATATTGAAAAAAAATTACCATGAACATGGTTACTCTATCAAAAAAATTTATTGCTATGTTGTGTGGGATTGACAAAGACGTTCTAAAATTTACCAGTGTCTAAATAAAATATACACAATAGAGACCATCAATATCCATAGGTAATGTGTTATTTTCCATTAAACAGAATCAAAAGAAGATGATGCGATGGAAGATGATGTTCCTGAATACAAGCCTGTGAAAGGCAGGCGAGGTCAGAAGAAAGCAGTTGATGTACAAGTTGAGAATGATGATGAACCTCAAGACACTGGAGAACCCACGAAACGTCGGCGCAAGGCAAACGAAGAGAAGGGTAACTAGATATATTCATCTGTTTAGGCATATTGACATTTTTATTGTTGGTGTTACTACAATAATTAAGTGTGTTCTATAAATAATTCAACAATAAAAGAATTTTAAAATATATGTATGGAATGCTTTATTTCCTTTTCCTTATCATATATGCATTAGACTAGCTTTCTTTTACATTATGTAGAGTGGATATACTTTAAAGGTATAGGTTTACTATTAATAATTATTTATTCATTATTCAAGAATGGTGTAAAATATTTAATTGCAATATCAGTATTCTAAAGACTACAAAGTAAAATGATTAAAAGTAGATTCTAATTTAAAAAACAAACATTAATATTCATAAGTCGAGAATTTCTTATTCCATTTTGAGTTCGGTTTTACGTAATTAAATATGTTACACTATTGTAGGAATGTTATTCGAGCTGGGTAACTAATATTGAATTGAGAATAACATTTAGCTAGTCATAAAAGTTTGTAGACGCTTCTATAATATATCCTTAATCTATGCCGTCACTTTGTCCCATGGACATGGCTCACATTCATTATATAATATAGATAGTGTGCATCATTAACATAAAAGAATACAAAAAATAGTGACCTTAAAATGTTGACTAGAACTGGTTATCGACATAAGATAGTGGCTGTGGCGAAATTGATCCTGCGTACTTCAGTGCATGTAAAAGGTAAAGGTGATTATTGTATCCGAAGTTCTCTGGTGCCGGCATGCGACTTCTTGCTTGAGCTTCACCAGGTCTAGAATCTGCGCTAGTAAACATATGGTAGGTATCGAGTCAATGCATAACTACCTATATGTACATATATAGTAATGTATTAACATTGCAATCGATATAAAACTATTGTTTTTTCTGTGTTATACAATACGTTAGCATGTTTGAATATTTATGAGGCACTTTGGCATTCGCGTGTTGTAGAAAACTAACATG
>NW_023591854.1:0-22058 GCF_014839805.1 Manduca sexta | reverse complement strand
CTAGCTTATAGTTTACTTTCAATTTTTATCAATGGACACATTCTTGTAAGAAATGGTTATAAATACGACCAGCAGCAATGGAAGATACTTCCCATATTCGTTAATGTCTTCATCCTCTCCTAGGGGCCGTCCTTAGGCGAGGTTCGGTACCCGTGAGTGGGTTCCCCTCAACTGGTCTGTTAATTTCATAAGGTTGCGATTTGAGGTCAGGATAACAAACGTAGGCCAGATCAAAAAAAATTTAAGGGACTATTCTCTTGTTATCTCTCCGGCCGTCAAGAGCAACGCATAGGCAACCTACTACACATGCACAAATATATTGTAGAACTTTTATTGGATATCTCAGAGGAAGTTACCCTTTTCAACAACCAGTTGCTAACTCTCCTATATAATTATACAATTTAATTAATATGCATCACAGTTTTTAACAGGTGCAGTTCATAAAATCGAAATATATACAAAGAGCCATTTCACAAAATCTCATTTAATCATGTTAAGTAAACTTTTTAAAAGCAAAAAGCATTAACCTTCCTCCTAAATATCTGCTTATTAATCCATATTAGAAATTAATCATACATTCAATGCCTTAGTTAGTACTTGGTATCCTGCAATTATTCTAAAATGAACAAAATTATTTTTAAGTCACGAATTAGCTCCGAGGTAGTATTCAATAAAGATACTTGTTACTGTTTATTTATTTATAGTCGGTGTATTTTGTAGTAAGTGTGCATGACATTGTAGTTATTGTGTAAATACAATTATATAAAGAATAAATTTTAGTTTGATAGCACTTGTTTTATTACCCGCACATAAATCGAAAATTAGCACCAATTTTCACCAAAAAGGATAATATGATATTCAGACACAATTCAATTTGTTTTTCATCGTATTTATGTGACAGAACATTATATTTTATTTATATTATACTGCATATGAACTACGAACTGGTAAAAGTAGTATCAATTCAAATAGGACCTAAATAATGTCTGAAAATCATAGAAGCCTAAAATACGAGGGTGTACCTAAAGAAAATTTTATCTTTTTATGGTAAGTGTAACAATTACGTAATTTGATAGATCAATTTATTATTAAACATAATAACTACAACAAAATAATTTTAAACATTCTTTTACAGATAACACAGGCCTCTATACTTGCCAAAAATGAAACTGATCCAACTATCGTGCAAAACACTGATGTAAGCAATGCAAACAATACTTTGGATAAAGATTGTGATAATGTGGAGGTTGTAGTAAATAATAATAATATCACTGATTGTAATGATACTAAAGTGCAAAAAGCTGATGTACAAATACAAAACTGCGATACAATTGAAGCACAAATTGAGTGTACTAATGCCAACGTCATTGAAAATAATACAGAAATACAGAATTGTGCGCATAACGATCAAGAAGTTGATAAAATTGTAAAAGTAATACTAAAAATGAAATTCCGAACAGTGATACAATATTAAAATATGTATACAAAAAGAGTGACAAAGTTAAAGACAATAATAAATCCACGGGTCATGAAAAAATAGCTTAAAGCGTCGAAAACGATCATTAGCAAGTGGAATTAGTAATGAACTACTTAATCTGGAACAAAAAGCTCCTTTGATTGTCAACTATGAAACATCTCACGGCAATCGCCATGAACAAAGTTCACCTATTCGAAATGCTGAAAAAAATATAAAATCATCAGCGCTAGCAGATTTCAACATAGAAACTTTACATGCCAATAACAAAAAAACCATCCACAAAGAAATAGCAAACATTCTTCAAAGAGGAAATTATAATCCTCCGCCACCAAATGTTGAAGAAAAGCGAAACAGACAAGAAAATAGTATACCAAGAAAAAGTAGTGAAGACAATAGCAGCGAAAATAGCGCTTCGAGTGAAGAAAGTGGCGAACATATTAAAAATAGAGCTGTATATCAAAATCCTCCTACAAATCGTGAAAACAATAATGAAAACTCTGACGAATCGCAAGAAAGTAAGGAAAATAGAGAAAACTTTAATAAAGCTCATTATTCAGATAATGCAGTATCTGCAGAAAGTAAAGAGAGTGCTGAACAAATAGATAGTAAAGAGAAAACATCAAAATATTCAAAGTCTCTTGAACAGAGTGAAGAGAGCAATGAAAGAGATATAAAACCGAGAGATAAGCAACAATATTCAAACGATGACCACAAAAGTGAAGTATAAAAATAATCCACAAACTTTTGTTGAAAATAGTAATGAGAGCTCGGAAGAAGAGAAAACGCAAAAGTCAGAGCTCACCCGATGAATACAAAAATGCATTAAAAGAAAACAAAAACTCGGAACAGGCTATACAAGACGTAGGTCTAGAAGATTTTAGCTATGAAAGAATACAAGTTAATGCAAAAGGAGAGGTAGAACCTGCCAAAGATACCCATCAAAATATAAGTAGCGAACCAATAGTATTACAAACAACTACAAAACCTACAGCGGATCTAAAGACCTACAATGAAGAAAAGACAGCATCAATAGAAAGCGATGAAACTTCTGGCAGTATTGAAAAAGACCAAAGTAGTGAACCAGTCAATATTAATGATGGAGAAGTCAAACCAGTGGTGGAAATAAATAGAGATGCGGACAGTATTGAATTAAGTGAAAAAAATACAGAAGGATCTTCAAAAAGTGACAACGAAAATGAAAGCTTAGAAACTCTTTTAGGAGTTAACATACCCGATAATAATCATAATGATGAAGAGAGTAGTAAAATAATTGGAAATAAACCAGAGGAAGAAGGCGATGTGAAGCAAGAATTTGAAAGAATACCTACAGATTATAAACACGATAACAAAAAACAAAGTGAAGAAAACGAAAGTGTAAAACCCAGTGTCATAGAAAACAAAAACTCAAATTCAAATAATGACGAGGGTACACTTGACGTATTCAAATCAAAAGACGAGAACTTTGATGAGAACTTGAAGATAAAATTCGCAGATGTGACAGTTAAGTTACCAGAAATAAAACTACCAGACGATGTTTTAGATTATGCACGTGAGGAACCAACATATACATATGGATCAAAACAAGACAATAATAATAAAACAAACTGGCTATAATAACTATTATAATGACGATGATAATAATCAGAATCAAAAACAAAAGAAAGTAATAACGACGACACCGACGATGAGCCTGCTTACTATGGATATTATGATGACAGAAATGAGAAACAGGCTTACAAGAAGAAGATGATTCTGAAGAAGATGAGGATGAAGAAGAAGATGATGATGACTTGTATGAAAAATTCGTCCGGGAAAGATTCGGTAAACGTGGTTCATCCAAAAGCGATCTGAGAAACTGCAAGATATTAACAGTAAACCACACAATCCACAATTGTACGCAACTATAAAGAATATTCTCAAAAAAACTGAACAAGTTCGTAAGGAGGCCGAAACAAGTGGTGACCCTAAAGCAGGTTACGCGTGGACTTTAGAATACGGTGAAAACGCGTAGCATTTAAAAAATCTATACTAGGTAATTTATAACGATTAGTATAAGTGTACTTGAATAATAAAATTGTATGATACTATATACAATAACATGATTTTAATAGTGTTTGCATTTATCTAAATTGTTTGTAAGAAAATTCGATTAACTTAGGCTTTGTAAATAAAGAAATGTAATAAACAGAATAATTGGTATTTTTTTCATGTCTTCATAAACCTTATACTTAACTAGAACTGAAAAAAAAAAGTGAAAACTACTGTCTTCAAAATGAATTAGTATAAAGTTGTTTTTTATTGCTTTTAATGAAGAGACAAGCTCGCTTTTTGGTTGATGGTATCGCTCATAAACACTAGAAAAACCAACCAACACCTTGAATTACAAAGTATTATTTGGTATTTAAATGCGGTCGGCATCATAAGACATCGGATGTTAAGTCTTATTATGTCCAGTAGTTAAACTGGCTACAAAGTTTTTTAAACCGAAACACAACAGTGACTATATACTGCTGCTTGGCGACAGAAATGGGAAATGGACGTCGTGGTGGGACCTAGCAAGGCGGACTCTCACATATGAGAGATCAACCACCAGTATGACTATGTTGGTTAAAAGGGGTAGAGAGTTAAAAAGCTCCCCCGAGCAACTCTCCCACTAGAGCTTTCACTTCCCTATACATTATAATACTCTGGCCATCGCTGCTTGAATGATAAATGATTTTCCATACATATTATAATTCTCTTTGATAAATGATAATATTCAAAAACTTTTATGAAGTCATTGACGCGGACCACTTCCAGTGTTGCCATTCCTATGCTAGTGCGTGTGGTGCGACCTCAGATTATAAAAACTATACATAATATAAATGCATTCATCCAAAAGCTCCCCGATTATTCTATTGTTATGAAAATTGTGATAAGTGATACATAAATCAGGCTATCCGGATAGCGCGACGGAAGTTTTTGTTTGACGAACAGTCCTGCCGTTTCGTGAATAAAGGACACATGCTGCATTACACGGAAAAATTCTCACCATAGGATTGTGGCCTAACCTGTCTCTACTTGATGCATAATATAAATTTAAATAAAAGCTAACTTTACATAGTAGGTAACTGGTTTCGATTAGGCTGCATGGCTTTGTGTCTTGTTTATCTAAAAAGTAAGAATCAATTAAAAAACATCTGTCAATAACATAACCTCAAACTGATTTTCATATAAAAGGTTACTATAGTGGTTTATCGAAGCATCTGATACTAATTTTAGCATTTAACGGGAAATCAATTTTATTTCCATGAAAATGACTGACGAAATCCAAAAGAAATTTCAAAAAGAACTCGAATTGTACAATGGTGTGCAAAAAGATATTAAAAAGGCGATAGGTCTGAAGCAGCAATTAGACAGCCAGTTAAATGAAAACAAAGCTGTAAAGGAAGAATTAGCGCTATTAAAGAAAGATTCTGAAGTATACAAACTGATCGGGCCAGTTTTAGTAAAACAAGATTTAGATGAAGCGCGGACCAATGTCAGCAAGCGTATGGAATACATCAGTAAAGAGATCAAAAGAACAGATGATCACATATCCGCGTTAGAGAACAAACAAGAGGCGCTGCAGGAGAACCTCAACAAGCTCAGGAATGATCTTGGGAAACTGAAGTTAAAAGCTTGAAATTAAACATCATGATTTATTGCTAAAATGTAAACCTAATGCTATAACGCCTTAAATTAACATATTATGTGTGTAATATTTTCCTAATTATAAAGTATAGTAACTATATTTTGTTTTCTTTAGTGTTTGGAAACTTCAGATATTATTCATTAAATAAATAAATTAGTATCTTAGTATGTGTGTTTACTAAAGGATATGGATAGAAAATAGAAATACATATTTATAATAAGCAATTATTAGTAAAGTTCTAGTAGGTTTCCCACAAATATAACTTTTTAACCTGTTAATACTTTAAAAATTACTAAGCAAGAGTAGACTCTGAAAGGACTCTACATCTTTTGTAAACATAAAAGATTACAATAAGTACACAATTATGTTACTTTTATTGTTAAAAATCAATTTAATTAAATACTATTGTATTCCTGGATACTTAAGCTAATATATTGGCCTACAATGTGACACATAAAAACAAATGTGAAGATGAAAGTGTACCTCATCACATGTAAAAATGTAAGGTTACATATTATCACCATGACTGTACTTGTGTATGGGAAAAGTGCATTGCAAAAAGTACTTGCTCCCCCTGGATTCAACAAAGTGCAATAGAAACATACATTTGTATATAAGTATGTTGAATAAATAGGATTGGATCAAAAGTTAATACTTAAAAAAACTGGGTATGCCCATGCACACTCCTAATACAATTATTGTCATACAATTTATCTCCTCCATTACCCACAGCAATTAAAAGAAAATTTCAAGTCAAGATTTTATTAGCAGTTGAATACATAGTTAATGTTTTTTTTAATTCAGTTTCTTTTATATCCAGCACCTATGAATGGTAACATTAGTGACACGGAATCTTGTACTAGATTTTCACTACCTTAATCCATTTAAAAAATAAACACTTTTTTAGAAATTGTTTCTTTTCATTTCTTTGATCCTTCTCAAATAAAAGTAATTTTCTATACATATTTCTACTAAGACTAATGATTTAAAATAAAACAAAGATTTTTTTCAATATATTTTATTTAATGTATAAAATACAAAAATATAATTTTAGAATACTTTTAATGGCACTTACCAGGAATGTAGACAAAGTAAAAATTCCTATCAATAAAATTCCTCATTTATTTATATTTATAATTAATGACAATAATACTCATGTATAATATAAGTCAATATTACATCCTTTTTATGCATGTTGAAGATTTAGCTTAAATTTCATGACCAACTCTAGGAAACATTTGGGAATAATTAATAAATTAATATCATTGTTTCCAAATTATAGACTGCCCAATATCACATATCTTGATAATTTTTTTTTATAAATGTCCTAAAAATAATCTTATAACTATTATAAATGCTTGTCACCTATAAATAGTATAAAGCGCATCTTATCACTTATTATATGAATCAAATAATGGCTCATAGGAATTGTCATATTTATGCAATACATTTTTTACTCTATAATTCTTAAACTATAGAATATTTTCTTATAAAAAATAGCTTTCTTATAAAATATATTTTATCATTCAAATGGTCCCATAGTCAATCAGTTTATATCGTCAACACTAATATCATAATTCATTTTTCATAATAAACTGTAATATGTAAATACTATAAAGCCTTACCATTTAAAGTAGAAATATAAAATATCAAATATAAATTCATATTTCAATAGCTGAAGAAAAACTGTATAAATTATGTGACAATAATCATAGTTGCATACTTCATTTGATTCTACTCTGAACACATGGAACGCTGCAAAATGGCATTTCTTGTTTAACGACAAAGCGGCCGCTTAGCAAACTTTTACCACACATTCGGCCGGAGCAAATGAAGCAATCAGCATGCCAATGCATATTGCCCCATGAGACACCCTGCTGCTCCGGGCCAATCACACCGCCGCACGCCCGACATCTCTCCGCGTAAAACTGATCATAGCAAGACAAGCAAACGGGAAGACCAGTCTTATCATCAGGCACGTATTTCTTGCCTCCGAGAGGCGCATCGCAATGATAACAGCAAAAATGCTGCACATGAAAAGCCCTGCCTTCCGCGGCCGTATAAGGGCGTGTGAATATCAACTCGTCGCAACCAGCGCAACGTGGTATTTCCAGTACGTTAGCCAAATCTCTCGCGCAGTAGATCTCACCTTTATGATAGAAGTAAACCAAGTCAGCCAAAAGTTCTCCACACTTGCTGCATGTGAAACATTGAGGATGCCAGATGGCTTCTTGTCCAGCCCTATCGGCTTTCACGGCAACTTCGCCGGCAAACATCGATTTCTTACAGCGTTGGCAAGGCACACCCTCATTATAAAGTTTTCTGTTGAATTCCATCTCTGCTGGACTTAGCGAGAAATCAGTAAGTTGATCAATTAGAGGGGACACTTGATCGTCATAGGTGACTGCTTGATGTTCTACTTGATAACCAGCGTTATCAGGTGGCTGAACATCGTCATTGGATTGATTGTTCCAATCATTGTTACTTGGAGGCACTGCACCAGGGTACGTACTGTAGTTCGGCAATGGTGGCGGCGGAAGATCGTCTTCGGAATGACTGCGCAGATATTCTCTCAAAGGCGCGGTCTGCTGAGGCTCCACTTGGTTAATTGGCTTCGTACTTGTTGAATACTGAGGATTAATCTTGGTAGAACAAATTGTGCCACTATGTTCTGGAGTAGTTGGCTCGTGCTTCCAGCTCCAAATTTCACCGTTAGGTGCGAATATAGTGCCCTTTTGAATTCTGCTGTCCATAACCTTTGCATTACCCATGACATTATTGTTGGTCGTTGACCATAAATCAGGCATGATTTGGGCTCCCAAAGCCTTACAGAACTCATTAGTCTCCTCTCTAAACTGTGGATTAGTGTTGTACTCGTCACGGAAGAGTTTAATTGGTTGAAGGTAAACATCATTAGCTACTGGTACATTCAAATCATTAAGGTTTTTAAACAGTTTATCATACACTGGCCCATGTTCAACTGCACTCTTGATTCTGTCAGATTCTATACGCATGACGTAAAGTTTGTCTTTCACCAGTCGACTGAGGATGGGACTAGACTTGTAATCTGGTAGGTTCGCAGCACTGCTTACAACATTGCCCTGGGAATCTAGCACCAATTTCTTATCAGATGCATTTTTAGGTACTATATTGTACTTTACGCCCCTGGAAATGTTCGAAATCTTCAGCGGTAACGCATATGATTTCGAACGGAATGTGACTTGCTGTTTTCAATAGTAAACACATCTCCGTTCTGGAGAGGTCCAACTCGGACGACATTACCCATGCCCACTACGTGATCTTTGATGCGCGCGATGTATTCCTGCAAACAAACAAGTTAACATTTCATGCTCATTTAATATTTCTCTGGGTAACATTCATAAATGGATATATACTATAATAAACCAAATCACTGTTAAACTAAAAAAATAAAAAAATCTAACCATCAACCCTGTTAAGTTTAATTGATTTATTTTTACTTTTGACAAGCAAAAGCTCATGAACTAACACAGAAAAAGATCTGAATGTTATCAACGTGAATCGACTGGAGTACCAATCATTAGACTCATAAACAACTCAACAACTGTGCGTACAGTGTGTTCGCTCTTCTCTTGGTCGGTGGCATGGTGTCTTGCAGCAGTGGCGACGTCGTGCGGCGGCAGCTGCGTGCGGAGTTGAGCGCGGCGTCGCTTCGCCGCCTCGGAGCCAGACACCGGCGCCAACGACCCCAGACATGACATGTACTCCGACACCTTGGAACAGAGTCACTGATTAATATCTTGCCAGACATGGTCAAAGAGCAGTACATTAAGTATACTTTAGTATTTAAATTTGATTCTTCTGGATTATCATGCCTTAAAAAAATCCCACATTCCCAGATTATTGGGATATGTTAATGTATTATTTTTGACAAATTCTGAGACTATGTTAATAATGCAATTGACACCTGTAAAACAAGTATTATCCATACAGTTTATATTAATATATTTTTATATTCCTTATCATAGTACTAGCTTTTGCCCGCGGCTCCGCCCGCGTTATTAAGTTTTTCAGGCTAAAGTTTTCCGTTATAAAAGTAGTAGTTTCCCGGGAGCCTATGTTCTTCCCAGGGTCTCAAACTGTCTCCATACCAAATTTCATCTTAATACGTTGGGTAGTTTTTGAGTTTAACACGTTCAGGCAGACAGATGCAGCGGGGGACTTTGTTTTATAATATATTTTTTAGAACTTTTTAAGAGGAACAATCTGTTGAGGTTTGCATAGCCAAATACAAAGCCTTTTTAATAATGTTATGTAAACTGGCCGTGTAACAGTATGTATCTTTTGAATTATTGTATTTGGAATGAAATAACAATGTACTGTTACTAAGCAATGTGTGCTAGTCTAATACGGTTGTCTAATGTGTTCACTCTATTGAAAATATAAGTTCCTATTCAACGGAAAACCTGGTTTACTTTTAACACTTACTCTGCAAGGGCGACTCGAAGCCCAACACAATCCCGTCATACATCATTGTTGCATAACTTTAACCGTTTACGCAGCGCACGCAACGGAAGCTCTCAAAACTAATAAATTTTCCTCGATTTGCAACATGTTTCATTACTGTTCCGCTCCTATTGGTCATAGCGTGATGATATATAGCCTATAGCACTCCAGGAACAAAGGGCTATCCAACACAAAAAGATTTTTTCAGTTCAAACCGGTAGTTCCTGAGATTAGCCATTACTGCTTCGCTCCTATTGGTCATAGCGTGATGATATATAGCCTATAGCACTCCAGGAACAAAGGGCTATCCAACACAAAAAGATTTTTTCAGTTCAAACCGGTAGTTCCTGAGATTAGCCATTACCGCTTCGCTCCTATTGGTCATAGCGTGATGATATATAGCCTATAGCGCTCCACAAATAAAGGGCTATCCAACACAAAACGAATTTTTCAGTTGAAACCGGTAGTTCCTGAGATTAGACATTACTGCTCCGCTCCTATTGGTCATAGCGTGATGATATATAACTTTGAGCACTCCACAAACAAAAGGATATCCAACCCAAAAAGAATTTTTCAGTTCGAACCGGTAGTTCCTGAGATAAGACAATACTGCTCCGCTCCTATTGGGTATAGCGTGATGATATATAGCCTATAGCACTCCAGGAACAAAGGGCTATCCAACGCAAAAAGAATTTTTCAGTTCGAACCAGTAGTTCCTGAGATAAAACATTACTGCTCCGCTCCTATTGGGTATAGCGTGATGATATATAGCCTATAGCACTCCACGAACAAAGGGCTATCCAACGCAAAAAGAATTTTTCAGTTTGGACCGGTAGTTCCTGAGATTAGCGCGTTCAAACAAACAAACAAACTCTTCAGCTTTATATAATAGTATAGATTATCAAAACTACTATATTAAATCGGCTTTTTCTATCTACAGGACGTTATAAAAGTAGTGCAGTTTAATTAAAAATAAACAGATGATCTAAAACTATATCCCATATTATAATAATATTATCAATCTTTATCTGAGCTGTGATATTGACATGTTAGGAGTGCTGATAACATTGAAAAACAAGGTGATAATATTATTTAATTCCTTACTTACCAACTCTGTGGAAGCATTGGGTGGTACCCAGTCGAGTTCTACGGGCTTGTCAGTAACACCACGGATTTTGATGAGAGGCACTGGAAAATCATAATAATGGAGTTTAATAGTATTTTTTTATGAAACTCCTGCAATTTGATATTATTATTTAGTCACCAATTAATCTATCCAATTATAATCGATATATTTATTATAATCAAACAAATGAAGACAGTTCTTTTATTGCCAGTCAAATCTCCCAAGAAAACATTATCATTATGCCTGTTTTCGTAAGGGTGTACTATTTAAGTATCATAAACATTTTCCACTATGAGATGTTTTATCTCCCATCATATCAGCCATGCTATATGAATAATAAATTAGATTCGTCACTCTAAGCATATCCTTCCGACACATAATAAACCACTTTAAAACAATAAATATCTCATTCCATATAAGATTACTGTAATCACAAGTTACATCTGGCTATTAATTAAGGATGCGTTATGTCTTAAGTGGATGATAACCAATGACGCCAATGTGAGATTAAGGACAAACCAAATCCTACCTTACTTGATGCTTATATAAATGTGACTAATGTATTCTATGTACTGTAGTCAGTAGCGGCTTTACCCACGCTAGAGCAAAAAAATATGGCCCGAGACCAGTGCAGAACAAAAAATATTTACGCAAAGCCCTCGAGAGTTACGTAGTTCACCACACAACCCTTAATGCCGCGACTTATAGAGTAGAAATTAAGCAGCAAAATATTTATCATATAGCAAACATTATTATATACTTTGGTGTATTAACATACACATATATAATAATTACAACTTTGGCTCTTTGTTTATTAAAATTAATATGCTCAGAGAAGTGTGTAGCACAAACCTCACATTTAAGCAGGATTTAGGATATGGAAGATGAAAATTATTTTTTCAAATTATTATATACCCTATCCCTTGAACATATGATACAATTATCTATGGTATGTAATACTAGCGCCTATTGTCTACTTACTAGAAGCCTTTTTAGGTCTTGCGGTGCCCAGAAGCTCAAACTGGGCCCATCCAGATAAATCATCATCTTGGACATCATGGACATCTTTGCTGCAGTGGCATGATCTACACACTTTGCGCCAAAAATGCAGATCCAAGCCGGGGCATGTGGGGCCTGTAACAAACAATCATTGCTGAGTCATCAGCTTTAGTGATGACTTACAATACTAAGTATTATTTGATATTTGACAAATCAGCATTATCAATATTTACTTAGGTATTTCCTGATGAAGCTTTGTGTAATAAATAGCAAGGCAATATAATATTTCCAAGAATTTAATATTTATTGTTAAGGTTTATATTACTTACATATATAATATATGTAATAAATAAAATGGGCAAGTTACTCACACATGTAAGTGTTGTTTAAGCCACATGTTAAAGTTCTTAACATCTACATATTTTTAATAGACATTATAATTCCAGTATTACATTTCTTTATATTGCTGCTGAGCAGCTCTCTAGTTACAACCCATAAACAATAAATAAAACTATCCAGAACTTTGAAGGCCAAAGTAAAGAGTGGCATTACAATGCTTGTGTCACAGTTAGATATGATGAAATCTAGTAATTACATACTACATGAATGATATAGTTAATATAAGATGTAGCATGTTATGTTTGTTATGCAGGATAAATATATCAGATGTTACATATTTCACAGTTTAGAAATGTTAAGTGTATACAAAAATATATATATTTGATATTATATGTTTAAAAATTATAGTATTAATTAGTGTGTTATTTAATAGTTAGTATAGTTAATAGCAAAAATATTGTATTAGGTTTCAATTACCTGTAAAGATATTGTACAAATGATAATGAATAAATAAATGAAAAATTACTAGGGTAGTAATGTGAATAAGTTTGTAATTCATATTTATCAAAGTGAAATCTTGTATTAATTACAAAACACTTATCAAGATATTATGATAACACCCCATTTACCTCTTAATACACATTAATTACATTATTAATTGCAACATGCACCGCAAAATGTAGATCCAGTATCACAAATATGTTGGTATATTATATTGAATGATAATGTTACTATCAAACTCATACTATATTATCTCTGTTCCTGGCATCAGAATAGTATCACATCCTGATTTGGAGTTCCATTATATTATGTGATAATTATTTGGAAATTTATTGAGCAAATTAAGTACGCGTTTTAACATACGTAAGATTGAAAATAAAAACTGCTAATTTATTTACGTTAAAACCTTATTTACATAAATCAATACCAGAAACATTATCTTAACATTTACAAACTCCTAAACTTATTGACTTCTAAATGCAGTCTAGTTTAATTATACCTCTTTAGTAAACTAAACAATAAACAATGATAGTGTGTCAAGGCATAAAAAGTACATACCGCATGAATTGCAGGGAGCACCGGCGCCGCTATCATGTCCAAGCCGCGCTTTACTTAATTTCTCCCGTTGACTTTCTAGCTTTGATAACCAAGCCGGCGCCTCCGGAGTCTCCACACATGACTCACTCATCTGCACACAAAGTTAAAGCTGCAGCACACTATAACATTTAAATCCTGATAAGTACAAAACACTGTACATTACCTTTCTGTCTGATGATAAAACTGATTAAATTTAAAATGTTTGTTGTATCATATAACGCTCAGACGAAGAAGAGCATGAAGAGTAGAAAAAATAAAAACAAGAAAATACAATTTGCAAAGTATAAAAAAAAATTAACGAAATCTCCTCAGATAAACTTGTGTTAATGAACTAAAATGACAGACATGAAAAACGAATGAATCAATGACGGTGCTACCAGTATATTTAATACGTAAAACTACGCAATTATAAAAAACAATACTTTCATAAGTTTAAATAACGAATTCAAATCAAGAAAATATTGTAATTATTTAAATTAATAAGTATAAGATAAATTTAGTTGTTTTCAAGTTAAAATATTTTTTTTAAAATGTATTTAACATTTTTCAAGTCAGCAGTATAATTATTCAGTTCTTGTATATAATTAGCGAGGTTGGCAAGTATCAGTCTTGATCAATGAACTTTGTAAATCACTTATAGGATTGTTATAAAAGTAGATAAGACCTAAATAATATTATTATGTTCTAATGGCTTTGGATATCGATAATGGAGTATGGGAATGTACGTTACATCACTTCGATTGGATTGGATCTTTAATTAAACGAACCACATTTGGGAATTTTACCAAAAAACATTTTCGATGACTGAACCGAGTTTGTGTATCGAGCTCCGCAGTCGATACCGGGGCAAACCTGCGAATGGGATATTGGAATCCCCCGGCTTAGCCACTGCAGGGCCCTAGAGCAAAGTTGGGAGCAGATAGCTGAGAAGGAAATGTGGAGGAAGGATAAGGAAACCTCTTAGCATGGGAGGAGGGGAAAAGGCCAGGAAATGTTCGCGAGCCCTTATAGGCCTCGGTGTCAATTGGCAAGCATGAGGTAAACATACTTAACTGTGTGCTTAGGGCCGCGACAAATGTCTCTCCGTGCATAGGGTCCATTTAGTGTGGAGACCGAGCGCACAAGCCAGATGGTAGGTCTCTCATATGTGAGAGTTCGTATGGATAGGTATCACCGCAATGTCCATTTCTGGCGGTAAGCAGCAGTGTGTAGTCAAGAACATTGTAGCCAGTGTAACTACCAAACGATACTTTGTAATTCAAATTATTGGATGGTCTTTCTACTGTTTATGAACGGTCTCATCATTCAAACCAATAAAAAAATAACGAGAATTGCCTCGAGGAGTTGACAGAACCGAGTTGAATGACAGTAGATACAAGTATATATTATTCATCCCTAAATTCCTTTGATGACAAAATCGAGTTCAGGTTAAATACCATTTAAATGCCATGACTACCCCAAAACGTCGGTGGTGGTGGTAATCTCTGGCGGTAAGATTTGGTTGGAAGACAATTCCTTCCCATTCCTTTCTCTCCTAACCCAAAATTCAATCAGTTTAATTTTAGATATTTACCACGACGATGACATAATATATAACAAATCGATAATGTTACATCCCTAGTTAAATAGTGTTGACATTCAATATTTCGACATAATATCCATTTTAACCTAAAGCTATAAGACCTATAAAACATAGTGAAACAAATAAAGATAATTTCAGACTGTCATGTACGGTTCGCTCTTGGACACATGATAATTAAACTTTTTATCTTGATTCTATATTTTTAAGACAGAACGCAGCTGGACGCGTCCTTGAATGGAAATTTTTAGTCTGTTTACGACTTTCATTAAAAAAATTCTTCCATCTTTCAATGCATTTTGGATTCCAGTCTTATTTCTTGTATAATCTAATAAAAAGTGCTACTTTTTTAGGGTATTTGCTGTAGAAATAGTTGTTTATAAATATTAAATTGTGAATATCTAATCAGGCAGCAAGACTAAAGTTTAAAAGGTGACGTTAACACATTGTATTTACCATACGTTCTAGTCCATAAATGAGTCATAAGTTTGTCTTTATTTATCAATATTTTTTTCTATAGATGTCTTCAGGAAGGCCTATCAAGTGCGTTGTTGTCGGCGACGGTACCGTGGGAAAACTTGTATGTTGATATCATACACTACAGACAGTTTTCCTGGCGAATATGTGCCTACAGTGTAAGTTAAGCCTTCATTGTTTGTTTTTTGGACGTGTATCGAATATTTTTATCTTAAAAAGGATTCGTACTATGATACGTAAACAGTAAAATATAAATAGGGAACATTTAAATTTATTTATGAAAGTAATATTATAGCTCTAATATATTTGTGTTTGGTCTATATTATCCATAGGTGTATATAAATAAGGTCCTCTGACGTTATGGATGTGATGCTTTCAGTTTCGACAATTACTCTGCTTATATGCTTCAGTGTAACAAGGTGAGTTTATGTTATGCATGATTATATTTGTGTATTTTTTATATAGTAGTGATAATAGAAACAGTTATGCATTATATTGAAATGTAAAAATATTATACCAAAGAAAATAAATGGGTAATTTACACTGTTACTCACAGCTTAATAAATTAAGGTACACACACAGTGTTAATAGGTTTTAAAGTGTAGCAAATTGTGTAAGATGGATTTCATGATGTTAAAGATATTCATTATTTTGTAATAACAAAATCTTACTAGATAAATCTGATATAATTATGTACTTTTTTATATCAGACCTTAGATAGACCAGAAGATAGCTTCTTGTTATTTATATAAGTATATCATTTTTATAAAAGAAATTACTTGTTGGTGTAGTATAACCTATTTATTTGAAATCTGTGAAAGATTCATGTGCTTTAGGCTAGTAGTAATAGGAACAATCAACAAGAATGTTGTAGACGTAATTTAGTTGTGATTTGGTGCCTTTATATAGTATTTTTAAACATAACTTCCTACAACATTGGGTGTTTTAACTGGAGGGTAAAGAAGCATTTGGGAGAGACCATTTGGGAGTCTTCATCTCTTGGCCTGTCAACATATTTTTGGGCCTTTCTTCGCTTCCTATCAGGTGCAGTGTGGTAACATTGCCACACTCTCAATAAAACAAAAGACATCTCGTCTAAGAAATAGTGTAAATCATATGCACAATAAGGCAACATTATTAATTTATTTTATTAATCCTGAAAGCTTTCTTATATTTGAATGTCATATTTAAAATATCATTTGAAGAGACAATTATTCTATAATAGCTTATTGCATGCAAAATGCAATCAATCCCAATAAGATATTTGTTGAAGCTAATTGGAGATACAAAAATCTTTCTAATGTTACATTTATTTTATTACATAGTATCATTTATTGACAACGCTGCTCATTGTAATGTCCATTCTCAGGAAAAAAATATAGCCCATAGCAATCATGAATTAGTGAAATTCCTGAATTGATACAATAATTTCAGAGTTTATTTCAGTCTATACTTCTATTTTACTAACATATAAAGCTGAATAGTTTGTTTATATTTGCTAATCTCAGGAAGTACTTAACCAATTTTGAATTTTTTCACTAATGGGAAGCTGCATTACAACTGAGTGCCACAGGGTACTTTTTTCCTTGGTAAAATATTTACCCCGCAAAACTAGTAGACGCGGGGCAAGCTGCAGGGAAAATAAAAAACAATATTTCATCTTTGTATCTGATAATCTTTTTGAAAATATTACTGCTCCAGGGCATATTAGAGACATTGAAAATATGTTTCCGCATTTTGTCTTTTATCTGTCATTTTTTCCAGGCATAGTAATATTTTGGAACAATATGTTTAACCATTGGAAGGCATGGCACATAGATTATTTCTAAAGTAGGCAAAATATATATTTTCGAAGCAAAATTCCATTCTATTAGTAAATCCATAATTTATCATACTTTGTTAATTCAACTAACTGATTCAGGTTATTGACTCACCTTCTAAATCATTAATGCACTCAGTAATTCCTCTAACTATTAGCAATATAGTTAGAAATATGATTTTTGTATAGTTTATTGTGGATTATGACTCATGGAATTGTTGTTAATTGAGCTTATTTATTAATTGTGTATTATTTAATTGGTTGTAGTCATTTGCTTAATTGTTGTGACAAATACATCATAATTGATCAATTGCTACATTTCAGCCCATCATCATACGAAAATGTGACTTCTAAGTGGTATCCTGAAATCAAACATCACTGCCCTGATGCACCTATCATATTGGTTGGTGAGTTGAGATTTTTATATATTTTTCTTTAATTTCTTGATATTTATTTATATTGTATCAATGTTTCTGGTTCTGATGCATAATTACAGCTCTACAAAATGAAAAATTCGAGATATTTTACATGATATAAGAATTTGCATTGAATGAATGTATTTGAAGATAATGTTAATGCCATATCTCAACAGTTAATAACACATAAAAAAAATACATGCTATATTTTGTATTTAGTAAGCATTGTTTAAAAATATAAAAAAAGTTTTATTACATTTGCAATACATTTTTCTAGGTACAAAGATTGACTTGAGAGATGACCGTGAAACACTAAGTCTGCTCTCTGAACAAGGCATGTCTCCATTGAAGAGAGAACAGGGCCAGAAGCTGGCCAATAAAATCAGAGCTGTCAAATATATGGAGTGCTCCTCTGACTCAGCTGTCTAAAAGCAGGTAAACATTTTGTTAAAGCCAAGACCAGCATTGAATGTTACTATACTCTGCTGTTATCATATGCAGTCTTGTGGAATTGGATGCAATAGTTCAAGTAAAATAATATCGCCCAATATATAAACTATAATCATTTGTAATCTACAAAACTTAACTAGGTGGGAGTCATAGAACTACATTATTTCTGTCTTGTGTAATTGTTTTATGTTTTTCGATGTTTTATATTAACATTATGTGTAATTTCCAGGTATTTGACGAAGCCGTTCGCGCGGTTTTGCGACCAGAACCACAGAAGAGACACCAGAGGAAGTGTTTAATTATGTAATTGTGACAAACTCCATGACAAATTAACGTTTATACAGGCAGGAATGTCTTAACAACAGTAATAATGTGTTTCTATACCAGTGCATTTTGTACAGTTTGCATTTTCTCAATAGCTTCATTGCCTCAATTTTTAAATTTGTTTATAACATTCTAATTTGTGCCATATGTTACTGATCATTACAATCTGACTCAAACGATTATTAGTGACCATCTGGAGCATCATACAAATATTTTTAGTTGTATTCTGCTTATATTTAAGCATGTGAAAATGCCAAAGATTTTAAGAATAGATGTAAGTCTCATTATATTTAGTTTTGTTGTATAAAACACTTGAATGGTTAGAAACAAATTGTTACTGTTATGCAAAATGACTGTAATGTTATTTTTATATATGCAACTGAACCTCAATATTCAATGTTTTCAAATGAATTCTTATGTAATTTGAGTAAGGACTGAAGTAGGAGCTAGTGTATAATGACATACTCTTTAATCTCGAATTATTTGCAAGCGATGAGCATTTACAAGTGACTGGGATATAATGTTTATAACTGGTATTTTATTTTGGAGAATAGAAATCGCGCTATTGAAGTGAATAGATGCGCTTTATCCGTTTTGGATTATCAAATTAATGTACTAATAGGCGCTGGAGATTGTTTATATTTAAGCTGACAATTCATAAAGGCAATAATTGATGTATTTTAACCGAATGTAATGTAAAATCATTGTAAAATTAGCATTGGCAGCTCGAATGACTGTAAGCTTTATACAATGAAGTAAATTGTTAGCATAAATGATTTAACTTTATGTTCATTTACTAATATTGACTTATTTGGTTAGCATGTGATTAAGTCGTGTGTTTATAATAATTCATTAGGGCGAGATATTTTTGTATTGTGACAATCTTAGAATAAGTATGAAGCATTTAAAACTAACTGTAATGAAAGATAAGCACAACTTTTTGATCGTTGTTTTCGACACAGAAATAGTACGAAGTGTAAGCTAGAGCGCTCGTAGTATGGGCCAGAACACAAAAATGTTTTATATACCTGATATTTTATAATCAAGTTCAATTGATTACTTTATTTAGATGAAGCATTATTTAATTATGGTTCGAATTTAGAATTGGGACCTGGAACACTGTTTTATATATTTCGACTGTTTGTTTATTGTCCAACTAGTAAACTAACAAACGAACCTCACGTTATTGGGTTATGCCCTCATTTTGACATTACAATATGTACAGTGTGCCACCTCTTCTCAGCACTACATATCATTAAAGTTTTTGATCTAGTCCCCTGATAAAAGAAACATGGAGAAGTATATTCAATACTCAAAATTAATGCATTACTCGCGTTTATATCACAAAGACAAGCATAGAGTTCTCAACGTTTACAAATGCTACCTTCATGCATAAAAAATTGCGTGTATCGTGTAAAGGCGACGTCAAATATTAAGTTGGTCCCGATGTGAGCTAACCCGTTATTTTATCGCTCATATCATATCAGTCTTATTATTTTATATACCTAAACAGCTTACACCATTTGCATTTAACCAAAGATACGCGTATTTCACCTTTTCCTTACCTGATACAGGTAATTTACATAAACATTGATAAATGATTTCCTGCTCTACGAAGTTTTGTTTAATGAAAAGTAAGTTTTCAAAGAATTAAGATTTTTTTTCAATGTAATGGGGAGAAGATTTTTTATGTTTAAATAAACTTTGCCACAAATAACGTTTACGTAATGAGCAGATACCTTCCCTAATTAGATTATTGTTGTATCATCGCAAAAGTATTCCTTTGGCATAATGTAACATTTCTGTGAGAACTTCCAATATTTTTATTTTATCATACTTCAAGTTTTATAGTTTTGCTACTAGTTATTGCAAAGCTAAAATCAATATCTTTTCAGCTACTTACATAATACAGAGCTACTATACTGTTTTATTATATTCATTACATAGTGTCATAAGATTCTTTCTTGATCCGACGATATCGATTGTTTACAAGAAAAATTATATTTACTAAGTTTATTGCTAATATAAATGTACTTGTTACGGCAGACGGATATTAGAAATGTACTGAAATCTATTATTTCTTAGACTGCTTTGATTTTTATGTAAAGCTTTGAAATTAATTCATGTATATAACTATTTATATAAGAGCTAAATGCGCAATTTAAGAATCGTGTATTACTGCACTTCATAAATTATTGAACTATAATCATTTTGTTTCATTAACACCTTAGCATAAGAATGGGGTTTAAATAAAAGGCATTGATATTATATAATTGATTCATATAATATAACACGTTTACATGTCATTGAAACATTTATAATACCTACACACGGATCAACATTAAATTAACATAGGTTTAACCTGAGCACATTATAACAGCTCCAATTAACTGCAAAAGATACAAAGTTAGTAAACAATTGGGTTAAGGAATCGGTATGTCATGATAATTGATTTAATCTATATCTCAACTTTGAGATAGTCATTGTGACTAGAAAACAATGTCGTACTGTAAATTATTAACAGCAATTTTTAAAACCATTAAATGCAGTTATGTTCAAGTGCATTGAAATGAAAAATATAACATTGTAAAACTACTTAAATCACTTAAACAGATTAATTGTATCCAGGTACAATAAGATTTTTATTCAAAACTTATTGCAGTAAGATTGTTACATTGTCCTGTGTTCTTAGGACTTCATAGAGCTAAACATAAAGTTGAGCACTTCTAACCGTGGACTGAATGCAGATTAAATATTTTCATATAAATTTCACATAAAAGCCTTTAATAAAATCTCTACTGTATATTTGCTATTGGATTTTCTTTCAAGCGAACATTCATTGGAATTGCATACATTATGAGAATAAGGGCAAGGATTTGTCAGTTACAAAATGCAAAAGATACATGTAAAATTATGCATAAGTAAAGTACAATATCCACTATTTATATTAGTTTACATGTGGGCACATTTGTTCTGTAGAATTATAATGTAACTAAAGGTCAAAATTGGAATCTAATTTTCAAGTCCTTAAATACAAATACATTAACAACTATAAACATAATTTTACTGACAAACAAACCTACAGTAACCATTTATAAATGCAAATCAATAGGAAAATGAACACATACAACAGAATAATTATGTTCTGCTGTGAACAAATTTTACTTAACATTTTATGACCAATTATAATAGTTTTACTTAAAATTTGCGACTTGCTAATCTCCTGACTAAGATATATAATGTAAAATACTGTGTTATTTTATTCCTATTACATCTACAATTTTCAGATGAGTTACTTTATGATTGCAAATCAAGTAAATAAT
The DNA here is from genome assembly GCF_014839805.1 of Manduca sexta. Taxonomy (NCBI): domain Eukaryota; kingdom Metazoa; phylum Arthropoda; class Insecta; order Lepidoptera; family Sphingidae; genus Manduca; species Manduca sexta. Next base: position 473 of record NW_023591854.1, on the reverse strand, counting down.
TAATATTTTTGGGTCTTAAAATCACTGACATAAATAAACAGAATCTTAATAGATGTAATAACAATTCAGATTTCAAGATCATTACAATTAAAATTAACATACGATTATTAATATATCCTATGTGGTGAAATGGCAATTTAAAGAGAACTCAATTTCTTGCTATTTATTCTCAAAGTCAACATAATCAAAATTTTCAACATTGTATCCAACTTTTAAAAATTTTCAATATACACTTAAGCCTATAATGGTTTTACACAACATAGTCACTTAATAGTCATAATTATTATATCAGTCAGCTTTGAGCTTTCTGAATAAAAGATTAAAACATTATAAACAATGTTAAAATATAAGAAACTAGTATTAAAAATTAATCAGTTTCTAAACAAATCATTTTGTTGCCCCTATTTGCTTGATAATATTATATTTCATGCAATTTTAACACAGGTTTAAAATTACTAACTTAGGCATAATAA
>NW_023591853.1:0-12216 GCF_014839805.1 Manduca sexta | reverse complement strand
GTGTGAATGGTGCCGGGCGGGCGAGGGATCGTTTTAAACGCAGGCCGTGGAGTTGGCGGGGTTGGACATGATTATGTACTGTACTTATTAGACGCCATGTCTATTTCTGCCACCAAACATCAGTTGTTTGAAAATTAGTAACGTAATTGGTTCTATACAACATTTCATGTTTCAATAACGAATTCAAAGTTCAGGTGATGCTACTGTTTTATAGGCAATCAAGACGTATATCATAAGATCAGCGGCATATGTTGTTTTTCATTTGAAAAACACATCTAATGACGTTGACTATCTAATGAACTGAAAGAGATTGTCTATATTAATAAAGGAAACAAATTATCGTACATGTAGTAAAACATACTTTGTGTTTAACAATATTCCAAAAGCCCCGCCCGTTTCTCAGCTCCAAGCGTACAAAGAAAAACTCCGCCCGGGCCGCAACTTGATTTTGTTTATTCTTTAAAGATGCGAAAAATAAGAACTGAAGATCCGCCGCGCCCGGGGTAATCTTCGTAATGAGCTTGTACCTTATGCTGATATTTAGTAACGTCTCTGCTACTCCCCTGATTAAATTAAACAAGGGATTGTATACCTGATAGATTAACTGTTGAGTAAGTGGTTTGAGTAATGTAGTTCGTGGTGTTTGTGTTTGGAAAATGTGTTTCGATGAGGCTAATACTCGTAGAGAGATACTAGCATACTGTATCCGTATAATCTTCGATTAGGAAAACGTAGACAAAACAAACATGAAGGGGAGGTAATGGGTAGGCAGAGGTGCAACCAGGACATCCACTTTTCAGTATGTGTATTCCGTCCCATGATGTGATAGGGGGCGAGCCAAATAAGTAGCACATATCGTGACTTGTACATACGTAATTGATACAGGCTAATATTGATCAGAAAAAATTATCTCTTTCCCAGACCCGACTAAGAAGGTTGAATAATATATTTATATTTTCCACTGCCTCGGTGGCATAGTTGTATTATGAACGCGGTATGATTGTCGTGCTAAGTCTTAAGTTCGATCCCCAGGACGATCAGTAATAGTGCGGTTTTATGTGCAGTATCAAGACGGGCTTTAGAAATGTGCCCTGGTTGTGACAATAAGCTTCCCTATGCGATTTAACATAGGTGGTGAAATGTGAGTTATTTCTACCTTAATTACCAACAAAAGCCGTAATCTATACACACTGCACTGCGCTTTATATCCTGCGTGTGCGTCCAAATATAGCAAATGCGTCGTAAAAAATGATAATATAATATGAAAAGCGAATGCAGCATCTGCGTAGATCGGACCACCAACAGCTAAAAATTAAAAAAAAAAGTATAATTGATTGATTTGATTGTACCTTTGATTTTTCGGATGACCAACACCTCAGTCCGTCACGTAACCACGAAAGCTGCAGTCTTGGAAATGTTAGGATGAAATTATAATATAAAAACCGCGATAAAATCTGCAAAATAGTTTTATTTGAAAGCGAATGCAGTTCTAAATAAATGATCACACGTCTAAACAAAAGGCCTACATGTATATGTAATCTTAACCTACATCCGAGGGAACCCACGCGTAATCACTAGTACGTAATAAAAAAGAGAATAAAAGCCTGGTTCGTAATCAGAGCGGGAACACACGCGATCCCTTTATTTCACGCTAGTTACTGGACTCGGGTTTAGCTTATAATAATTCTTTATAAAGTTTTAGTTTTAAGTTTGTTTTCAGACGATTTTAATTTGTGGAAGTAAAGACTTTGAAAAATAAGTACAATACATAATCTTGTTTTTGACTAACATAGATTTTGAGTTATTGACTTTCTTTTGATGAAATATTTTCACATGAACGGAACTACAACTAAATACTATACAATGTATTAGTCTACATTATTTCGTCTCATGTGTTCTTGTGTTTACGCGAATGTTAGACATCGAAATAAAAATAGTTTTCGGGTTTTATCGCGGTTTTTAATATTTTTATTTTCTCCCAACGTTTCGAAGACTGCAGCATTTATGGTTACGGAGCGGACTGTTATTTTGGTCTTTCGTAGAACCAAAGTTACAATACCAGATGTTTTAAAAAATGTATATTTCACAATATACATTTTTTAAAACATCTTTTAAATATTTTAATTGAGAAGATGTTTGGAAGCTTAAGCTTAAGCCTTTTATTTAATATTGTACATTGAACGAATTCTACATCCAAAAGACCAGCTACCAGACTTCAAGATACTGTGATTACTGCGTCTGTTTACATCTAGGAGGTTCAAGGTCGCTACTCCGCTACCTAAATAGTTATCATCCATTTTTCCAAAGCAGTTATCAAACACTGACTGATTAACCTAAAGAAACACATTTAATTTGACAATCAAAGAAGATTACTCGAGTATTTTCTAAACAGAAAACCATCACTCGATCTCACAGCCTATAATGAGGCATTTCACACGTTTTTAATCACCATACATTCAAACGCAGTTCCAATGATTGTGGATGCTGCTGAACGGTGAACAGATGACCGCGCTGAACATTGACCTCGTATTCAGTGGCCAATTATGTAACGGACAATGAGGTTGCCCGCGTGGACTTCCTTCAACATGTACTAGCTAATCGGTGTTTTGGCTCTGTTTAGTGCATTGGGGTAGCTTAGGTCCCTTTTTCGGTTTTCTTCTACAGTAGTAGAGGATCTGGATGATTTTAGGACATCGTTCATTGTCCAAGTGGGAGTTGTTTGGAAATCTTAAAAGGATATTTATGTTCTGCAGAGGAATCATGTGCCTGATATGAATGGTCGCTATTGATTCTCATTATTTCTTTTTTCGTATTCTAGAATAGGTTGTAGGGACGACTTCTTGATATCAGGAACACTGAACTGAACAAGCAGTGTGATTCGTTTTTTTTTCAGCTTAATTATAACAATATGATTATAATTACTTAGCACATACAAAGTTAATGGCCACCATCGCATCTTAAGGTAAAAAAATAGTTAAATTTCGTGTGAGTAATAGAGTATCTACATACATAAATATTGTCGAGAAAATATTAAGTCCGGCATAATTTTGTCGACTGTCAAGGTGCAATCATCTCTCGTCAGTCGACATTCTATTGGACCCCACTTACTTATCAGGTTCAGTAGGGTCATTGTGCTGTGCACGAATAAAAACAGTTCTTAGAATCACTAATGTTATAATAAATATCTCGATAAATAGTGCCTATGCTTTTTCTCAATTCATGCCATACGTAAGCATGGTCATACTAAATCATCTGTCACAATATAATTACCCTGTTAATTACAAGTAGAGATTTAACTCGTACAACGATACAATTGTCGTTTTTTCAAAGCCACCTTCCTCCGTTTAATAGAGAGAGTTATACATTTCATAATATAGAGATGGGCCACACAAAGGGGCATGTAGCCCGTCAGCGAGTTTCCGAGCTGAAGCATGCAACATACGGACAGACGCGACGGATAATCTAAATTTCCTTTTGCTAAGCGGTTATTGAGATGGTAGAATGGTTTGCGAGTTTGCTTGAATAATTATAATTCGTTGATATTTTCATCTATACTTATAATAAATCTGTAGAGAGGTCAATTCTGTACATGAAATATATTTCCAAAATAACCATCAGGGGGTGATTAGGGATCGATACTGATGCCAAAATGCAATTAGTAAAATTTTTGTCTGTCTGTCTGTCTGTCTGTATAACCGTTTTAGAAATTAAAACTACTCGACGGATTTTAACGAAACTTGGTACAATTATTTGTCATATTCCTGTGGTGGTTATAGTATACTTATCATCACGCTACAATTAATAGGAGCAGAGCAGTGAAGGGAAATGTTGGGAAAACGGGAGAAGTTACTCCATTTTTTAAGCTTCCGTCGCGTGTGCAACCTTAATGGTTAAAGCTACACAGAAATCATGTATGACGGAAATGTTCTCCTTAAAATTATGTAAAAATATCCCACGACAGCATATGTCTATCTTTTATGGTTGACTCACAATAACACGTGTAACTCCCGATAGCTTTGCAGTTCGAAGCTTTCTCATTATATTTGTCTACTCTTACGTTTATAGCACTCTCAGTCATCCCTAATTCAAAAAGTTAACATTATTAAATATTCCATAAAAAAGAATCATAGAAATCGGTATAGAAACACCAAAGTTATACATGAAATACGCTAATAATAAGCCATCATGCGTGAATACTGAATCATGCTATAAGGATTATTTTTGTATATATATAAGGTCGCGAATGCACAGGCAGGCGGCTTGCTTGGCACCTAGAGGCTAGCGAATCACCTAGCGAGTAGCTTCGTAAAACGAACATTCTTGAACGTTCGCGACCGGCTCCATTTTTGAAGTCCGAAATCCACGCGGGCGAAGCTGCGGGCGGAAGCTAGTAAATAATAAGTTTTTGTTTTGTTTTCTGATTAGCGTCACTTTTTTTAGATTTGATAAGAAACAACTTAAGCTCTATTAGTAATATTAGTCAGAGGCATTTTTTGCCATAGTTTTAAGTATAATTGTAAAATATAATGACAATTCATTAGTTATATTGAGTAAACTATTAATGATTTAATTAGAAAACAGTAAAAGTTCAAGAGATTTTGAGTGTGTTATAGGAATGTAGGTAACATTTGGATGTTCTGTAATGCATACTAAATATTGTAGAACTTAATAGTTACGGTTTTAGCTTGACAGTTATGAAATCAGTTTTTAATTTGTTTTTATTATTAATTCTTTATATATATGTCTTAGTTGTGGTTGCCTGTAACTGGTTAGTATGATTAGAATGTTCTTAGTTCCTGATGTATTAACCACTGGCGATCCAATAAAGTAAAATATTAAAAAAAAAAAAAAAAATTTATTCTCCGTCGATTCACAGTTGTCTACTCTTCCCGTCCATGTGTAGAACAATACAAGACTTGTACCGCCGGCGGCGTCACGCGCTACACTAAAGCTCGTTTAATAATGTGGACATTGGACTCATAAGTTGTACACCATCCGACAGCGGATTCGATTCCCCGCTAGATAACTTACAGATACTTGTTTATTTAATCCCTTAGGGGTATTTGTTTTCATATAATGTAGTATGACTACCATAGTAGCGTAGTTGTATTATGGTACGACTGCAGTACTCAGGTCTCAAGTTGGATCCCCGGATCGGGCAGTGATATTGGGTTTTTTACTTAGTATTAGCCCGGAATCTGGAATATGTGCCCGATATGGCGATGGTCTCGCCACCTATCACATCATGCAGTCCGTACTTGGGTCACTATGGCGGGTTTTAACACCTAATGTACCAGTGGCGAAAGATGAAATTTTCCGAAAAGGAAATCGACACAACTTATAAATACTAATAATATGCACAAATACTGTCTAGAAATCGTTCTAATTATAATTTGATTTTGCATCAATCACGAAAGAGAAGTCGACAGGAATTGGATTATTTGGACCCTGCGCTACTGTTGTGTATGATGGTCACTATCGCAGCGGATATAAAATATATTACCACCAGCGATGCGCTGTGACCGATATGAAAAAGACAAATTTCAATGGCGATATTGGATCATGTCTCTTGCATCTATGGTCAATGTTTCTGTGTGAGGCGCGTAAAGTTCGTCTGATCTTGTATCTCTGGTCACTGTTTCGGTGGTCACTTCTGTGTATGAAATGGGTTCATTTATATAAGTGTTTCAATCATGTGTATTAATCAGTAATGCCTCTGTTCCAGGTACAAAGAAAACATCCAAAATGACAGAATCACTGTTAAGGTGAGTGAAAAATTTCATCTATACTAATATTATACTATTGAATTAGCTTTTACCTGCGACTCTGTCCTTGTGAACAGATTTTCAGGCATATTTTTTTTTAATCGGTGTAGTAGTGCCTGAGAGTAACGCGTTCTAACAAACAAACTCTTCAGCTTTATAAATCAGTATAGATATTGCTTGTAGCGATATTTATTGTAACGTCTGAGAGATTGGAACTCCGGAAAAAGACTCACGCAAGCAGACCCGCTGGTAAAACCTATTATAAGCCTAATGCAAGATTATTCTGGCTTATTTGGACTGTGATTTCAGCTAGGACTTAAGTTTAAGAACTAAAGTCATCGATTCGTCGAATATTAACATCTATTTCTACCGCTAAGCAGCAGTGTTTAGTCAATGTTGTGTTCCAGTGTAACCACTGGACATAATAAAATTTAACATCTCACGTCTCAGGATGGCGAGCGCAGTGGAATATCAAACAATACTTTATAATACAAGGTCTTGGATGGTGTTTCTACTGTTTATTGCAATCGTATTGTTTACCATCAGGCGAACGACAAGCTCGTCTCGTCATTCAAAGCAAAAAAAAAACATCTTCACCTGTTTATTGTCAACAGCCAGAGTACACCTCTATCATATAACATCAAAATTAAAAGCCAACGTAAATTAAGCCGTACAAGCGGTCAGGAAACGACACTGATGATTATAACTGCCGTCAGTCTGGAACCGGCTTTAGTGCGCCGTAAACTCGTTTATGTGCCCCCGGGATGGATGCTTTACATCAGCCTCGCGAATGACAGTTTTTCCTGTCACGCGACAGTGCGGTTTCGGCAGCCCTTACTTCTTGTTTATTCATGATTAATAATGTTATGTATTTTGTGTATAATTACTTATAATAATAATTATAATCCATTTGTAGGTTAAAAGAAAATTATGAAGTTTTAGAGGCAAGCAGAGGTGTTACCCGCACATTTCGTCAACTATGAAAAGCCCAAATAGATATGTTAGTTATACTTTATTGTTCTATAAAGCTGGTTATTTTTTGTTTGAGCGCGCTAATCTCATGATCTGAAAAGTTCTGATAAATCTAACCCTTAAACGAGGCTACATGATTCTTTGTGGTCATGCCTTTAAAATCGACTTAAACACGAGCAAAGTCGCGAGCTAAACCTAGTTTAGTATACTCTATTCTAGTGCAGTTAGTAGGCGCTATTCCAACATTACTCAAAGTCATACGAGCGAGGTTTTTACGATCCGCGACGGCGATAAGAATTGTTAATTTTATAGTGGCGGCCGCATCGCATCCGATGCCATGTCCTCAGCCGTGTGTATTGAACTAATACAGGGACCTTATTCTCTATGTCACACGTTATTTTTACAGTGCGTAACAAGCTAATAACGCATCGCGTCACGTTCTATACAATAGAAATTGGCATACAGAATACCATTCCACACAAATTTCACGAAGATAACATGACACGGCCGCGTTACGCGTTTACAGTGTCAGAGAATAAGGCCCCTGACGATGGTAGTCTCAACGTTGAGTTTTGTAAACCATCGTAAAGTTCTATCAAAATTCACTGTCACATCTATACAAACATCGTTTTAGTATTTTTTTACAAAGCTGGCAATGTGATCTTGATGCAGTGGCGAAGGGTGAAATTTTTCAAAAGGTAAGCCGAGGCAAAAGTATTTATCCTTAGTCAACATATCGCAACCAATTTAACAGAAAACAAAAACTAAGACCATCGGTAATAAGCCTAGAAGGGTAGCCGGTAAGAATCGGGTTTTATGGACACTTTGCCACTGCCCTGATGATAAGTGGAGTGGGTTCAATAGAATTTCGACAGGAGATTACCCCACAACAGTCGACATAGTTTTGCCTGTTGTCAGTTTCAACATATAATATACACAGGCTGATCCCGGATCGCGACATCTGTGGGCCGCTATAGCGGGTTTTAACACCTATAGATAGTAAACTTATGTCGTGTGTCGAGAAATTTCGTCATATTAAATTTTAAAGGCCGAAATATCCATGATTATTAATTATTTTTACGTTTTTCTTTCAACTGCGAGAACTAATCACTAACTAGACGTGAATTTAAATTCTTTACTTGCCAATACTTGTTTAGTTACCCAGATTAAAGCCGAAACAAAATGTATGAAAATGGACCTTGAGCTACCACCTTAAGTTTTGCGGGATTGGAATCGTTCCTTAGATAGTTAGATAGATAGAGATAGTTTCGAACACCACACCAATGGTCAGATATTAAGCTCAGTGAATTGTGTGTGCTCTAGTTCTGCGTCTACCTACCCTTTTAGGTATAAATGGCGTTAGTATGTGTATAGATACTTGCTTACATTTACATAGAATCGCATAAAAATGCCAAATATCCGAAAACCTCTGACCGTTCCGAAGCTTTTCATCCCTACATATAAATTTAAATTAACAGGACAAAATACTGTTCGCTTAACATAAAAAAATACCGTGTAGCGCCCTCTCGCGGGCATAAAACGAAACGCGCTTTGTGAAATACATTTTCATTGAACATTCTCTTTAAATAGAGTTTATTTGTTAAATCGCTTCAATGGTTTAGTAATGTCAGTTGTGATAAAAGCTTGGTTTTGGGATAAGTAAATGCTAGTAGCAAAGATTAGTGGTATATCTCAAGATTAAACAGCATATTTAGTGAGTACACACCCGTATCGTCTATTCCAACTGCTGAGCAATGTGTAACTTCTATTGCGTTCAAGATTAAAGGTAATTATACAGCATTAAGAACTTAACATAAAATATCTTAAGATTACACTCACGGTGTTCTACCATGTAGAGCATTGTAATCCTAAGTTAAAACTGGTACTTTTTTATGTAAAATAGGGCTTACTATAACCGAGTAAAGTCGAAAATAGTCTGTTCATTCTATTGTAAAGACCCACAACCATATTACCTCATATTTAATTCTAATACTTTTCAGCTATATTTATGTCTATTCCCGTTCACAGTTAGCGCTATCCCTCATAAACAAGTCACACATCGACACGTGCTCGGAACACACCTGGTCTGGTACACACGTGCAAATTTAACAATCCCGAGATATAGAGAATTGTACTCGGCGCGCGGCACGATCGTCTCCGTCGCCGCAACTTTGCAAAAAAATCACCATTCTAGAAACGTTGCAATTACATTTTTATTTATAAAACGATTTATTTAAAATAGTATTGTGAACCAAACAAAGAACGAAATAATTTTAATGAATTCATTGAAGTTCCTTTTTGAATATGTAGAGGTTTTGAATTGTTTTTTTTTTGTTTCTCTAAGACTAGTAGTAGAGTTATTAGAGTGTGTAAAATTAAATTTACTTTTTTTATTTATTTTGTTCAAAACTTAACGTTATTTATCTTAAACGTATGGTTGGAAAATTTTATTGTAAAGTGTTATATTCAAGAATTAAAGTATGTGGTTTGAAAAAAGAATAAATATGACCTTGTATATGTACAACTGAAAAAAGAATCAACCTAAACAATTCTCTGTAACTCACAATTCAACGAAAAATGATTACTAAATACAGATTAAATACAAACCAAAAATATATTGGTAAATACTAAATAGCAATAACATAAGCTATTAAATCGCCTGCAACTCCGTCGCGGGTCGGTACAAAACAATTGACACTGCGTAGCCGGTGTTGGGAAAAATTTATGAGTTTTGTTTTCTCAGGATAGTTCCCGCGTTAGTTATTGCGCTATACACAATAACTTGTGTTGTGAAATTTATCTGTTTGATTACTATTGTACCGATTTAGAGTTTTGTTTTACAATTCTTGAAATGTTAAGGTCTAATGTACAGGAATAATGTTGTTATGGTAATGACATTGTGTGCACAATTCTGGTTCATGGCTGAATTAAACGAAGGTATACTCTTTTAGACCATAGTTAAAGAAATTTATCGTCAGAACTGATCCACTATTTATCCAAATTTTGTCATGCTTTAATTTATTGCTTTGAATGACGAGACGAGCTTGCCGTTCGCCTAATTGTAAGCGATACGACCGCCCATAAACACTATCCAACACCTTGAATTACAAAGTATTGTATGGTATTTCACTGTGTTCGCCAACCCGAGACATGAGATGTTAAGTTTTATTATGTCTAGTAGTTACATAGGCTACAATATCCTTCAAACCGAAACACAACAGTGAGTATACACTGCTGCTTGGCGGCAGAAATAGACACCATGTTTTATAATGGTACTTTAAATTTGTATTTATTAATCTTACAACGGTACGCTAAATCAATATTTTTTTGTATTAATCCTTGGGGTTCTCACCACACTTTTTACTCAAGTCCCAACGCCCTAACAGCAATAATTTAAGAAAAAAGAATCGCCTTTTAAATAAAGATTAATGATATCCACCCAGAGTTTTTTTAACTCGTAAACCTGATATTTACGGCTGAAAAATACAAATTGCTTTCATGTTTCGCAAAGTATTTCGCTTTCGTAACTTAATAACTTAATATAGTTTGAGAAAATCCCGTTTGTGCCTTTACGTTGTTATGGAAATGTGTACAAGACATTCTCGGCTTTTGTTGTGTTAAAAATGTTATCAGAACCTTTTGTTGTAGGAATTTTGAATATTTTATAAACAATATCATTTAATGGGTCCTTCGATGTACGAATTTGTTTAGGTATTATTATCATTCGGTAATAAAAAGTCCTTTCTAGAACATAGGTCTGGATCAAAGATTTAGAAAGAAAGAAGCCAATGAATTGAATGTATCCAACGACTTATTTGCGACATTAACACCATGACTTCGTATCATAACTTTTTTAGTTGTATGCAATCATTGTTGTTTTCTGATCGCTACAATTATGCCGGCATATCTATACACCACTAAAATGACGCAATAAAGGAAATAACGCATGTGTGATTTTACAGCGTAAAAGTAATAATTGGACCAAAAATATTTGTTCGACATGGAACGCGCATGCAATTGACAGAACGTTAAATTGTTCATTGTAGTGAGAGCGCGGTATTGGACGTCGATACAGAATGTGGGCCCTTAGCCATATATATACTGATCGTTTGAATAGCGACTACCTTAAAAAGAAATCCCTTTTGGTACTAAAAGCCATATTAATAAATCAATCTCAACTGTGCGCTGGATCTCAAGTAGTCATTTAATGTATTGAACTAATTAAAAAACAAATCTTAACTTGTCATTTAAGAGCTCAGTTGGCTTTAGTAAAGTCAGCGAGTGGGCCCCATACTTTGAGCTTTAATGTGGGCAGCATAAATAACTTTTTGTCGGTTCCTGTATCAGAAGAGGCTAAGGCTTTATTAAAAAAATATTTTGATTTCATCAAACGTTTAGTAGGCACGGGTAAAAGTGGATGTACGGAGCGACATAGTCGTGAAAGCTCCTTGAAAAAAGATTTAAAAAAAATCTCAGCTGTCAAAATCCGGTATAATTATGGTGTGACTTTGGATATCATTTAACATAATATTGATATCTGTTTATCAGTGGCGAACAGTTCATTTTCCGAAAGAGTATCCGAGACAACATATAGGTACTAATATACATAAATGCGGTCCGAAAATTCTAATTATAATTTAGATTTAAATTACGAAAGGGAAGCCGGTAGGAATTAGGTTATATGAACCCTTCGCCACTGCTATTTACAGTAACGAATATCTTAGGATGTTGAATTTAATTTAACAGTGCCTCAGCTGATATCGAATTTCAAAGCAAAGCTGAGTTGCATCGACTAGTACGGCCCTAAGACACTTTTTGGGCTAAATTCAACAGTATTTATGTAACAGGCATGACCGGCCACGATGAGAGAAGCAACGTCTATTTGAAGCCGGTCTACATCTAATAAGACTGACCAACATGTCAGCAGACGAAACTAAAAGCCTGCCAGGAAAATAAAAAACCTGCTTTTGGGCCGCCACTTTTTCTTTTTCATTTTAAAATTACATTGCGATAAGAATTTAGTTCTATATTTTATCTTCCATAATATAATAACGAAGTTTTTATTATGCTGGTCAGTTATTTGTACCATCAAGTCTATTGTTATAACTTTGCCGCATGACTAATACAAAAATACTTTAGTCTCCATTTCATGCAGTCATATCAATACGGTACTCCAAACAAGTTGAAAGAAAAGAGCAATCTCGTGTCCATAAACCGACAAGTTCGGGACATCTTAATAGTTAGTTGGCAACAGTTACAGCCGACACCAGAATGTGAATCTGCGGAGGCTGCGGTCGTAATCTGCAACGTACTGTCCTCTAATTGCGATCCTAATTGTCCCCCTCCCGGCTGCCTCCTTCTTTATTCTCTATGCCTTGTTATGTGACTTACTGGTGAGGAGTTTTGGCAGCTTTAATTTTGGTAAGTGAAATTTGGCGTATATGAATTATTGTGATCTACTTTAATATTGGTGGTGATT
>NW_023591852.1:0-9831 GCF_014839805.1 Manduca sexta | reverse complement strand
CAGTTGTTTGTTAAGGCAATATATTGACTTTGTGTTTACCTAATAATATTTTGTGTACGAATTTCTTAATTCAATTCAAAAATAAATCCGAAAATTTGCGCGGCGTAAATTCTGCTCCGTTTACTCCATTTTTTACAAATTTTTGTTAGTTTAGTAGTATTGTGAGACTTCATAATGTATACTGCTAGGAATCAATACTCCACAGGACTTGGAATTACAAAGTACTGCACGCCACTGCATTGTACTGCACTCCACGCACACAGTCTTATGATACCCCATTACGTTCTAATATTGAAATAAACGCCATTTATATTTAAATAAACTGAATACATTTGATACTAACGCAAAAGGGACTTTTCGGCACATTAACTCTATAGGGTTAAAATCCGACGAACACTTTACGTAAGACAAAGCGTCGTTACTATCACGACACGTCAACGACACGACTCGACGACAAGAAATTCCAAATAATCAACCAATTCGCACAAAGCGAACTCGGTTGCGTATCTAAGTATCTAGAGAAGGATACGGACACCAACAAATTTGATGTTTGTGGATATTCCCGTATTTTTGGCGATATTTCATGGTAGCTTATTTTTCCTACATTTTTTTTAATTTTACGTATAATACATCAGGAAAATATTATGATTGGAAATATACAATTATAGTACAAATAGGAGACTTATTGCAATTGATTTAAATCGGTAATAATGCGATATGATATAATCCAATGTTAGTAAAATTTACGTGAGAGCCAGTTTTATATTTGTAGTTACATACGAATAAAAATAATAAAACTATCAACACTACCTCACACTTCGAATCATGTTATATCTCTTATTTTTTCGGATATAATTTGGAAGCAAGCTAAGTTAATTTTAATATTACCTATCTAGTGCCGAGATCCAAGCAATCAACAAAATATCTATGAATGTACTGATTTTGGAGTATTCATGGTTTCAGTTATTAAGCCGTATCCGCATTTAATGTTAAAAAAAACTTTATCAAACTTAGTTTTATAAAATATAGACCGCATTGATATTTTACTTTGAGTTTAGTTATTCGCTAGTAAATTCGAGCTATGTTTAACTTACTGGTTTTATGGATGGATGTATTTCGGTAAATATTTAGAGTAACCGCATCTCTTAAAGCACGTACGTTTGTAACGAATGTAGTTCGTAGCTTTGAATTATTATGCTGGCCTGGATTTAAAGTAAATGAGGCAAATTTATGATGGTAAATAATCTAGCTTTATCATTAATGTTTATTAAATAATATAGAGTAAATTCATTAAAGATAATAACGTAAGTTTTTCTAGGTTTTTATTATACTTTCTTAGACCCTGGTAACAATTTCTGTCTTAGTAAATTTCAAAAACATTACAGTAAAGCGTTTTAAAATAAACAGTTTTATTACTTAAATTAAATATTTATAGATAAAACTATTTATAATTTCCATCTAATAAATCAATCGGCGTACAATGTAACACGCACACCGAAGAGAAAAGGAAACAATATTTTGCGTTAGAGAGAGCGAGAAGACTATAGCTTTATTTGATCCCGCCAGAGGTAACCAAACGTGACAAAAATTAATTCCTCGGATATTTACTCACTATGATTTTAAATCGACACTAAACGTATTTTATATTTATTTTTATTATTTAAAATTGGAATTACGTATAATATATTTATTTCTTCATTATAGCAATATATTTGTTCCAATATCTTTAACGTAATAATTATAACGTAACGATTAAAAATATTCACACCATTTAAGATCTTACAGCTTTCCATTTTATAAAAAAAATACATTGCGTTTTTATTTAGATATATAAAAAAAATCTTTATTATTTGAGTTTTAAAATGATTATCGTATTAAAGTAAGGTTCGTTTTAAAAATGAAATTGTAATGTGTAACTAAAAGTATCTCTTCAATGGAAATTATTAAATTCATTTAAATTACAATTAATCATAATTAAGTAACTGGTCATTAATAAACTGCTACATCGTTGAAAAGCACGTTCCGAATTTTAATTAATTCGTAGTATGAAAATCGGAACGATTTTCATTGTATTTCACTTACGAGGGATAAAAAACTTTATTTTAAAGGTAATTCGCAATGACTTTTAACCCGCGTAAGGCACCGACGAGCAAAATTCGAGATAAATCTTAGCGCGTAAAATAAACGCACAAACTGAGATGAAAATTAAAACATTTGCTTATTTATTTAGGCGAAACACCGGCGAATGAACCGGGCCATTTAAAGCGCCAATTACGTCCGCGGACCGTTGAAATTTTGGCAACCCCAGTGAGGGTGAGTGAAAGGGAGGCACCAAGACTCGAAACTCCCCCATAGCGTACGCTGTAAGGGGAACTCAGAGGAATTTTAGGTTAGTGGTCATGTAGGCATATAGAAAGTAACACGGCAAAATTGTTGTGTAATTTATTTGTCGTCTTGTGATTTTCGTTTGTGCGTCAAGTCATCGTTTAACGTTGTCTCGTGATTAATTAAGTTAGGGTTAAGTTGGTGTTTAAGTAATATTAGTATTCGCGGGGAAAAAGTTTGCGCGCGCTGACAAATCGTACCGCCATCGAAGTGTTGACTACAAGTGCGGGAAAAATAACAGAAAAATACAACGTTTGGTGGTTTGTTTGTAAACAGCGTCGCGTGTGACTAACAGTGTAAACATTGGACGCCTCTGAAAAAACATAAACGCTGTAGAATTAAAGTGCTCAAATTGTGTCTCTGTGCCAAAGAAAACATTTTTTATTTAAAATAAGTGTTAGAAATAAGTGCGCAATAACGTTCATAATAAAGGCACGTGAAACATTGAATCGTGCGTCGAGAAAAACGAGGGTTGTGTATACTATAACCGATCGATAACAACGCATTATCGGGAGATACACGCACGGTGTCACCCCTCGATGTAAACAAGCTTTAAAAACGAATTTATAGTTGTATAGTACAAAATCTGTGATAATGTTAGTCGGTAGTTTGACCGTGAACCCAATGTTGTTTGGGTACAACATGGGCCAGAGTGGCGTGTCCAGCGAGGACACGACAGCGTCCTCCACTCCGGTGGACACTAGCGACAAGAGGTCTCCAGGGCTGAGCATGTCGGAGCGGACCGGCGCGCCACCCGCCGCGGGCAAGGATGCTGTGAAACTGTTCATCGGGCAGATCCCGCGCCATTTGGAGGAGGAGGACCTCCGCCCAATGTTCGAGGAGTTCGGCAAGATTTATGAGTTGACCGTCCTTAAAGATAAGCACACGGGCATGCATAAAGGTACGCGTAAGTCTGCGTATGATTTGTGAATTTCAATTTGTTTGTTTATAAGTATCCATTTGCGAAAATGAAGCTTGTGTATATTTTTGGTAGGCATCAATATAAGAGGTTCTTTGTTATCTATTGATGTGAGATGAAAGTGGAAAAATCATTCGGAAATATGTTTGAGGTTTGTTTATTGTACTTTAACGAACGTAGTATGTATATCGACGCTTTAACATATATTGAATATATGAAATACCAGCTTGTATTCACAGCATCATATGCGTAATTCGTGCGCTTCAAAATGTAGAAATAAAAAGATATAGCTGATATTACGTTGAGATGCTGTAGTTATTAATATTTTTATTGGCTCAGTATATCCATCTACAAAGCTCTTATATAATATATATTTTTATTTGTTAATTATGTATAGGCAAGTAAATTTCCTTCGAAATCCCCAATGTTTTTTTTTTTTGTAAAGAAGTATCAGATATATTGATTGGTTTCATGGAATTTGTGGCTACGGAATTTTTATTTGCAATTTAGATTTATAAATTACTATCAATTTTATGAACATCAATAAAGTCGTTTTATTTTTCGTCTATAAACAAAGAATGAAAATATTATTATCAATATTTTTATCTGCAGTTTTCGACTGTGAAAATGAAAAGTAAATTTTATGACTGGACCTTTGTTTTATTGCTGCTAAATATCAATCATCGTTAAACCAGGGTTAGAAATAGGTTTGGGGGGACTTAAATACTAAAATTATTTTATTAATATTATTATGGTGGTGGTGGCGGGCAGACATATTTTATATCAGATTGGATAGTGACCACCGTACACAAGGCGTTAAAATTCCCGCCTTAGTGACCCATTTAAGTGGGTCACGTTCCGGATCAGCCTGTGTATATTCGGTTCCAACAGGCCTGCATAATTGTGTCGACTGCTAAGGGGTAATCATCTCTCGTCAGTCGATATTCTATTGGCCTCCACTTCGCTTACCATGAGGTGCAGAAGTGACGCTTTTTCGTGTCCGTATTAAAAAAAAACTATGAAGTAATAATTTTATAATCTAATGTTCGAAATATAGATGATAAACATTTCTTATGTCACGCTAACATCCGAAGATGTCGATAGAGATACACTATGTTAAATAAATGAATATTTTCAAGGCCAAATCTAAATTATTATCACTCGAAAACATACGTAAATTGTTATAGCTTTGCGCGGGTATCCAACCCTAGTCTTTATGATTTTCAAGAAAGTACCACCACTAAACCATTGAGGCTATGATGTACGATTTGATTTAATGGAAACAGTTTTGCTGTAATTTTGGAAGTTTCGTCTTAAGTTTTGAATCATTGCCTTTCATTTGTATGGCGGGATGCCAAATTTAAGGTAGACTGTTAGGTTTTTTTTGGCAAAGATGACTTTATGAGTTTGTTAAATGTACACTGAGGGTAATACGACGTTGTTTATTTTACTATTAGGCACCGGAAAGAAGGTATCAGGGTATTAGTTTTAAGAACATCATAGCCAGTGTAATTTGCAGTGTTTAATATAAATAAAAAACAATCAAAAATCAATTTACCTAATGCAAATAGCACGCCCCTATGCGTGATTTGTATCCCGGATGTGACGTCACGATTGGACAGAGTAATTAAAAAAGTATGTGACTTTGTTATTGCAGTGTTCGCGCTCCCCAAGAGTTACTGATTGCTTGTTGGTTATTTTTACTTATTTAATTGCGAGAAATACAATTTATGAATTAAAAATTCTAAATGCTTTACATATTTCCTCGTAAATTTAAGTTTAATATGAAAATAAACTTTATTGGAAAACAATATAGAGTTCAATTTATTTTAGGTAAACGACAATAAATATACACATGAACAATAAAATTGAATAACCTGTATCATTTTCGTAATTTCTTTGGACCATTAAATATAGTCCATTATCATAACGTTTTTTTGAAAACAAACTCACTTGAGTGCTATGTCAAACGGCTCGGAAAAAATGATAGACGGACGAATAATTTTATTTCGACATAACAGCCTTTTTACGTTACCGAACAAATTGAAGAAATTTATTATGATATTTTAAGCATATCTAAAGATATAAAAATATCCGGCGCAGCAAAAAATAGACAACGGTGAATGGCTTTTTCTAAGGTCCGTGGGTGATTCAGATCTTTATGTTTCGTATAAATTCGAGTTCAGGTTTATATTGTTTAGGCTTGTATAGAGAATGTGGAGTAAATGTAGAATCACTAGACATTATGAGACTTAACATCTTAAGTCTTAGGGTGATGATCGTAGAACAATCGCGTAGTGTTCTAGTATTTATGGATTTAAGAGGTCTATTCGTCTTTCCAATCGTTTAAAAATATTGGGAAAGTTGAAAAAACAATTGCAATTACCATCAACGAAATTACTCGAAGCTTCTAGACCTTACAACCATTGAAATCTGCACGATTCACGGCTAAATATGGAAATGTCGTGTTGAAAAATCATTAATGTTCTCTTCATAATGAGGGTAGTTGGAACCGCATACCAAACTGGCGCTTACAATCGTGTTAAAGCCTCGTATACATTGTGATGCATTAATGTGGAGTGTAAATATAGGTAGACAAAGTTCAATTTCACTTTTATTTTACCGGTCACAGCAAAATGACCCTACCAGGGCCCTTATTCTGTATGATAGTGTAAACGCGTAACGCGTCCGTGTCATGTTATCTTTGAGTAATGTGCGTGGAATGGTATTCTGTAAGCCAAATTTCTATAGTCTTAAACATGATGCGTTGTGTTACGTGCTTGTTACGCACTATTAAAATAACGTGCGGGATAGAGAATACGGCCCCTGATGGTAAGTGGAATGGGGTCCAATAGAAATTTCATTGTGTTAAAGTAGTGTTATAGACGTTCATCTAGAGCATAAATGTCTGGCACGATTGAGTAGTTTCAGAAGTCTACCATAATGCGCTCTTTGTTATTTCTTCTGGTATTTAAAGTCCATCGAGATCATTTAAAATTATATGATTTATTTGGTCATTTGATGGATGGTTCCGGTGTCATATCGGTGACCTAATAGTATTAATACGAATTCAATGAGGTACTGACAAAATTGTAATATTTTTTTATGGGATAACAGCTAAGTGACCCTACTGCATCTGATGATTACACTTCGGTAGTCGACATAATTATGCCGGAACCGGATATACACAGGCTGATCCCGAAACGCAATACTCTTACATGGGCCACTAAGGCAGGTTTTAATAAATCCGCGCGTATATAAAATACATCCTACCACCAGCAAAAAATAATAAACAATGAATATTATTATTTACAAAATACGTCAGTAAATTTTTGTCGTTGTTATTTTCGAAATAAATTCAACATCGTTCAACATACCCATTGTAGTTAGTGAATTCAAGGCTTAAAACGGAAAGCTCGTATCGCGACAAATTTTTCACTTGGCGTCAAAACAAGGCTCGCGTGCTAACGCCGACTCTAAAGGATTTCGGAACGCTGCTCTTTGTTGCGTTTCGACGGTTTTATTGAATACACTGACGGATTTTGATCTGTTTTTTTGGTATGCAATGATTTTTTTTACATATTCTTGAATATTCACAATTGACAGTGGTAGAGTTGTGTAGAGTTTTTTGTAGTACGATCGGGATTGGTAACAATAAGAGAAAACTGGCTTAAAGGCTTTTGTTTTTGCACAGTCAATGTTTTTGGAAATTAGAGGATAAAGACTTTCCTTCTCAAAACTTAAGTATCAACATTTTACCATTGTGTATTTTTAAGTTGAGACGATCACTTATCTAATCACCAACATCAAACGATTCCCGCCCTAATAGAACAATGACAGCAGTTGCTATAAAAATATAGCAGGCTAGGTTTTGCACGCGGTTCCGCATGACTGAAAGTTATTTTCCAGAATAAAATTGATAATTTTGAACAACGAAAAACATTGATTCTTCCGCTTTTTTTACTGATAATATGTATCCTTATGTATTATTAGAATTAGTCCAGATGTGCCAAATTATTAATAACTCAGAGATGCTATTTAATACATCCAAACAGATTCATAAACTTTAATTGACATTTTGTATTAATATGTCAGATAACTCCATCTTAATGAGCAATCAACGCCATCTATTAACAATCAACGGTACTAAGTCGTTAACTAATTATTCATCTACCCGCAACCGATCTCACCAAGGTCTTAACGCCATTCCTGAACGCCAAGTTTAAGCCCCATATTATTTTTAATATTTAAACAGAGCAATTACAATAAGTACGGGGGTGAAGTTTGGAGGGACATAAAATTTAATAACGACATTCGAAGGGTCCGCTTATTATCAAGGGACGACAGGAAAATGGTAGTTTCCTTGAGAGTATAATTTCTTTTATTATATTTTATAAATTTTCTTACATCGATGTTATAATGAGGTATCATGTTTTCTTTTTCAAATTAATTGTATACCTGATATTCTTTTGAGAGGGAGTTTGTTTGTTTATTGGAATAATTTAAGGTCAACAAAACTGTCTAAGCGCTCTTTATTTTAATAATTAGGTTCAGTACATGGATTAATAATAAAAGTAGGTATAAATATGTATATAATATTATAGTTAAATAATATGTTAGTAATAAACGTTTCGCAAAAGAAAACATACTTAATCGCCTCAAATTTCAATTTCCTACACAAGAACCACACAGAAAAATCATCGAAATTCATAAGAGCGATAACGATAACCGATTTCAAATAACTGTTATCTACCAATACCGTTATTAAAGTAACGGTAATAACGTGTTTAGACACGTGCGGCCGCGGTCGGTTTTCGTTCAATCGAGCAGAAAACGGTTGGATTTTTTTAGGTCTTTCTACAGCGGGCGAGTCTTTGAACCGGTCTAATCATACGTTAAGTGTAATTTTCACAGAGTTAAGGTTACGCGTCGTGTTAACTGGATCGGTATTGTATTGTGAGACAGAAATAGAAGACAATAGTTCAAGATTAGATTTTTTATAGAATTAAGTAGGTCACTCATACTGGTGGTGGTCTTTTTATATGGGAGAGTCCGGCCTTGGGTTGTCGGTACTCTACCCAGGTGCGTTGGTACGCAATGTCTATTTCTGCTGCCAAGCAGCTATGTAGTCACTGTTGTGCTTCGGTTTAAGGACAATGTAGCCAGTATAACTACTGGACATTATAAGACTTAACACCTCATGTCTCAGAATGGCAAGCGCAGTGGAATACTAAACAATACTTTGTAATTCAAAGTGTTGGATGGTGTTTTTACTGTTTATGGGCGGTCGTATCGCTTACCATCAGGCAAACGGCAAGCTCATTCCGTCATTCAAAGCAATAAAAAAGTTCATCTTTTATGGAATATGGTTGGAGAGACGTGGTGTTTCCTAACATTAGTATGATAAAAACAAGTCAATAAGCTGGTTATTTGACAGCTATTTTACTTGGGCGATAGTCTGCTAAGTTAATGATCGTAAAGCCATACTGACACGATTTTATTGTCAATAAGATATTCTTGACAGTCATATTCGTTAAAATCACGTCGGTTGGACGTCAATCGTTATGTGGAGACCCCAGGTAAAAGGACTCTAACTTTACTCAATGCTGTTTTATACCTTTCCATAATATCTCGTTTTAATATGATTGGGCCGTGTATTCCATGGTATTAAGTTTGTCTATATTTGCGCATCCCTTGCCGTTATAATTGGGATTGTGACGAATCCCTTTGATATAGAAATAATGTGATGAGTCAGCAATCTTTATTACTTGCTCTCGTGTGGGTTAGTCATACTTGTTGTAGTTTTTGTGTTTAGTGCTTTAGGTATATTTTTTGTGGTTTAACATAATATCAGTTTGTTGTTTTGAACATTAAATAATTTAATATAATGAAAAGTAGGATAGATTAATAGTAACTAGTTCAGATATTCTTTATTTTATCTTTTACATTAACTGGCAAAAGATTTAGCGTGTTACCTGATATTAAATAATGTCCATTGGTCATAATATATAACGTCAAGGATTTTAATGAGTAACCGGCCTTAATGGAAAGGAATATAAATTAGGAAAAGGGGATGGGTTGCGATTTCGAGTCAGTATGTTGTTATTTACGTTAGTTTTGAGCCAGCGGTAGAACCGAATAATCTTTATAATGAGGAATAGTACACTATGATAAATATTGTTAAACATCCAGGATACTTTTACAATAAAAGTAATATTTTACAAAACTTTATCAATAACATACCGCTGTATCCAATAAAAATAGTTACAACAACAGAAAACTTAAATTGAAAACATTAATTGCAATTAAAAGTAACTATAACAAAGCGCTGGGGAATGGACTGTCGGGACAAATATTTTCAATGGCACGCATGGCAGTTATACGTGTATTTATTTTAAAACCATAAGTTAAATAGAAAACGTAGTGAAATACCATCTTTTATAGTTTCGTGTAAACATTTATTTTAATTTGGTTTCAAAATTAGTCTGCTAAACAAATTTCGTCACTTGTAATTGGAGTTTTATGTC
>NW_023591851.1:0-1766 GCF_014839805.1 Manduca sexta | reverse complement strand
CGTCATTCGGGGTTTTTAAATCTTTTACGTTATTCGATACGTTTGAAAAACAAGCTTTAGGGGTATTTTGAATGGGGTATCAAAATCATGACTTAATGAAGTCTGTAATGTTTAATAATTTCAAGTTAATCATTTGAATAATATTTATGGTTTTAATGGGGTGTTTTCATTGACAAAATATGATGGGGTAAATCATTAAATTTATTTCAAAAATTTTCGTGAAAATTTCACGGATTGCATCGTAGTAAATCAAAATAATATATTAATAATAATAGCAAGATGCTAATAATGATGGGGTAAATCATCAATAATAACAAAGACATCAATTCTCATATACAACTTCAGAAAGTTTAATATACTTCTACTTTCTATTTTACACTAATGATAACTGCAGTTTAGTTTCAGTATAGAAAAGAAGTGGCGTGACTTCAATTAGCCAAAATAACTACATTTTTCCATATACTGTAGGTATACATGGCTGACTTGCCTTGTTGGCAAACCGGCATAATTATGCCGACCGACTAGGGGTATTTTTATTTCTTCCCAGTCGCCATTATATTTCGGCTTTACCTCACTTAACACTAGGTACAAAGAAGCCAATTAGCCATGGTAATAATAAAACAGAAAAAAATCACATCGAATTGATAACCTCTTCCTTTTTTTAAGTCGGTTAAAAACGAGCTTTGGTCGCCGCTTCTCTGGTAAATACTAGGTATTCTACAACAAACATAAGGTACTCTCTATTGAATAAATACTCGTCATCTATACTAATATTGCTTGAAATAGTTTGGATGTTCGTCACTCAATAACGTCAGAACGGCTGAACGGATCTGAACTAAATTTAGCACAGAGATAGATCAAAGTCTGGATAAGCATATAGGCTATTTTTTACTTGGGAAAATATATAGCAGGGGTTAATATCACGCAGGCGAACCCGTGAGCGAAGGCTAGTTGTTTATACTTATAACAAACGTTTAAGTTATAATACCTAAAGCGTTTCAACAAATATTTAACGTTACAAAAGGTCCATCAAGTTCGCTAGAAGTTCCAAGTTCTAAGTGCTTTGCAAAATATAGCCCACTTATAAAGAGCGATTTGGGGCGCTCGCGCGGTTTCGGCCGCTTCCTTGACAATGTCCTTGTCAAGTTTGGAAGTTATTACAAGAAATACGGACAAGGATTGTTTAATAAAAGGAGGAGCATCCGAAGCGCGGTTAGGATGTCTAACGACCACAAATAAATGGTGTAAAACCGCCATAGTGGCCCACGTGAGTGCATCGCGTTTCGGGATCAGCCTGTGTATATCTGGTTTTAAAGAGTGGGATTATTGTGTCTACTGGCGATAGGTGATCATCTGTTCAGTAGAAATGGACCCCACACCCTTTAACAGGAGCGAGGTGGGATCTATTCGCTGTGCACGTATAAAAAAATAGCATAATCAAAGCATAGAATTGATGAATGAACCAAAATTGTAATGGTGTATTGGATTGCCCCGTATTTGTCGAGTCGCTCGCATGCCTCCCTTGCTGAATCATTCAGTATTACTTGTCTGTATTTGTTCCCTCAATATTATCCAACATTTTTATCAATGGCCACTATCCCTCTTACAACACAAAAGGATATACGTATTGTTAACTAGCCTGGTGTCAAAAACAGCCAACGTAGTGCCACCGAAGTGATCTCTATTTTAGGAGAGAACTGCCAAATCGTATTATTTATATTAGCTGTTGTATTTGCTCAACGCAACAGATTTTTTTAATGCACCTA
>NW_023591850.1:0-12053 GCF_014839805.1 Manduca sexta | reverse complement strand
AAGCTTGTACGCGAAATACTGTTATATTAGGGTATTTACTATGTTAAATTCTGAGAATTATTTTATACGTAATAATCATAAAAGAAGCTTTTTTGTGAAATCACCAATATCAGAGATTGAAGTATTCTAAATTTAAAAATGTGTGCGTAGTGGTGATAGCGCGCTAACTCTTTCTTTCGCTCGTCGTATCGTAATGCCTGATGACGTCATTAAATATCATTGCGTCTCTTTTTGACATTTAGCTCTTTCGTCAGATTTCAAAGGCTTCTTCTTCTTATTGATTTTTTACGGAATTTTGATCGTGCTTTCGTGTTAAATATAAAATTAGCTCATTTTTGTATAAACGTAATAAAGCAATGTGACCAAATAGTGAATTGTATTTTTATAGTAACTTTGGGCTATGTTCACCCAATTAACTATACAATTCTAAAAAGGATTTACTGTTATTTCATTTTTATGCGGAGTTTTTTTTTTTTATTTCAGTATAATTCTAAAACAACGATATAAAGCTCATTGGTAAGTAAGACTATGTCAGTTCAAGAAAAATGTAGCAATTATGTATAATTCATACTTTAAATTGCGAAAGTAACTGTTTGCATGTGATGTTTTCACAGCTGAAATACTAAACCGATTTCGATATTATTTGTAACTGAGATAGTTTGAGTTCCTGGGAAGCACATAGGCTTTTTATACCAGAGGAATATACAGCTAGACTTGTGCACGCGTGCGGAACCAAAAGCAATACATCAATAAAACATTATATCAATCAAACCGGGCCTAAAATTATCATTCTGAGTACCTGACCTACAAAAAATATATCGAAGAAAAATGTATCGATTCTCACCTATAATTAACAGTGTAAAATTAAATTATCCATTAGGGTTCGATAAAGCAAATATTTTCCCATATTATTGTTAGCTTCTTTGTAAGCAAACATGTTATTACGTGAACAGTTTGGCCGATTAGGACTTTGTTTTCACAGCCGGGTCTGTTTACGCCGTTCTCTATATAGTTCAAGTGTTTTATTTTATTGTTTTCTTACCGAAATAATCGTTAGGAATTTCGAATATTCCATACTTGTGAATAACAATATCGGTATTTTAGTTTAGTTAAAAATATCGTGGAGCTAATGTTATAACTGTTATGAGTCAACAAGATATGTAACAGGAATGGAAAATAATTTTCTGGTATACATTTTATATCCGCCCAGATAGCGAACACTGTATATAAGGTGTTAAAACCCGCCATAGTGGCCCATGTAAATAGGTCGCGGTCAGTGATCAGCCCGTGCATATCCTTCCAACAGGCCGGCATAATTGTGTCGACTGCCGAGGAATAATCATCTCTCGTCAGTCAACATTCTATTGGACCCCACTTTACTTACCATCAGGTGCAGTGGGATCATTGCCGTACCCGCTTAAAAAATCAAACAAATAATAAAGGCCATGGAAATTTTCCATTTGGCGCCATTACTGAACTAGAAGTTAATACACCATAGCTAGGCAGTTAGTATTTTCATCATCCAACTATACGAAATTATAGATAAGTAAATGCACATTTTTAAAGCATCTCAAAGATATGACGTCACAATATACTGCGCTCTGACGTATGGGATTCCCATTATAGCCTATTTATTCGGCGTCACGCATCCGTGATTTACGACATGTTATTATACCATAAATATTCCTGATTTAGGTTCATACCTCGTTTAGGTAATAATGAATTTCTTCAAGATTGTATGGGATGGTTTAATGTGCTTGTATAAGCGAAAATAAATTAAGAACGGACCTCCCGATATGGAGAGATTTATTAAAGGTCACCTTCATTCACTTAGCAGAGAATCAGATAAATTGTGATTGAAAAACCTGTTGCCGGTTCTTTATGGCTTTGACTTAAGTGTAGGCAATATGTCGATAGTTCCTGTGGTGTTATGATTGGTAGGGTGAATCTTGAATCGCCACGTGACTGACTTTGATGATATCTATGAAAAACGAGAAAATCTGTACTCGATCTCGATTTTTGTAAGTGGCACGTTCTCGTTGAATGTCGCACTCTCATGCTTATAGCCATTTACCATTACCACTGACACGAGGTAATTAGGTTAAAAGGACAAAAAATACAAGGAAAAAGATTAGAAATGCCAAAATGATTCGTCACCTTAGTAGCAATTGGACAAAGTATGTTTTTTCGGGTAATGGGTTTTAGCTAGCATTTAACTAACTTTGTAGGCTGTTTGCTTACATCAATCTATATCACCTCGTCGCGGTCGTGTTGTAAATTCAACTTTAAATGCATAAAAATTGGGACGGTATTGATCTGTAAAACATTTCAACTATGCAAAAGAAAATACATGTTTTATTAGCACATGCCCCAATATATGAACCAAACTTGAGCACTTAGCGTGCGGTAACTGGAACATTTTAATTAATGCATACCACGCGCCATTGTACGAATAACTTTAAAGTATTTAAGTTGCCATTTCTAGAATATTATGTAGTTTATTAATCGCAGAGCTATTTGAGATATTATTTTAAATGCTTAGGGTGTTACAATTTGTACTACTTTTAATAATTTTGCAGTAAATGTAGCTGGTGTGATAAAGTTATCTTCTATGGTCGTAAAGCGAAGTATAATATTATTATATGCTGAGATATTTAAAGTAAGTATCTGCAATTGCATAATGACTTTTTCAAATGAGCTAAGAGATTTTATCATAATAATCTCCCACCATAAAGTTACATAGAATCAGCCTCTATCACATCATAGAACTTCAAAAAATAAGCTTGCCGAAATATGGCTACAATAGTTGCGCCTCTGCTGGTAACCCTCCAGGAAATAATGTTACAATACCACAAATCTAAATATAATCATGCAATAATAACTCTACTACAGGCTAAGAATAAAATCGGTGTTAATATCATACTTAAGTACCACAGGTACTTTTAACCATTTCATAACGATAGGATCCCATCAACGCTTGAAAAGAAAACAAGGT
Organism: Manduca sexta; assembly: GCF_014839805.1. Taxonomy (NCBI): domain Eukaryota; kingdom Metazoa; phylum Arthropoda; class Insecta; order Lepidoptera; family Sphingidae; genus Manduca; species Manduca sexta. The sequence continues at coordinate 9,058 of NW_023591850.1, read as the reverse complement.
AAAACGTTGTCAAATTAAGAAAGCCATTAAAGGTGACAGAGCAACTATTGACGTTGGTAACACGCGGTTCGATGGTGCTTGTTAATTCTAACACAAAATGATAGTGGTACAGAAGATACAATTTTAATAAGTGATTTATAAATACAATTTTTACAATTTTAAGTAATGCTCAAGAAATTAATTTCGGAAAGCTACCTTTAAAATTCTCAATATATTCACTTGGACGTTTTGTTAGGTAAGTGAGGAATTTATTATATTTTTCAGTCTTTTCAGTTTATCAATAATTATAAATGTGTTAAAAGGACATTTACGAAATGTAATGTAATTGTAAATGTTACATTATTGACATCATTTTTATCGCACCACTCAAACCCTCATCAAAATCATATTAGCATCAATATGTTCGCGTTATTAAAGTATGTTGGAGGAGCGTCGCTTACATAAGCTCGATATTGTAGAATGCATTGGACTATGATGACGTCAATCTCGCCAATTGTTACTGAGAGCGTAACCGGGTGAATTAACGTATTATATACTTATGTAACTTAAAACATTTTTTTTTATTATATGCTGTGTTAGAAGCTACATTACGGGATTTCGGGAGAATATTAAAATATAAAAAACCGCCGAAACTAGTTTTATTTCGATTACTGTTATTGTCGACGGGCTTCTTTTTCTGCACTTATCCCGTAGAAGTTCGGGCCGTTGTGCATATGCCAGTAATGTGCCAAATTAAATTCTAACCAGCCTAACTAATTCCAAAAGCGCAGGTTATTGCTGGTTTCATAACAGACCACCCGGAGTGACCCCGGTATAAAAACATATTTTAAATAAGAAACATATAATGACACTTCTTTATCCACTGAATGGTTAGATAAAGACGTAAATATTGCAACAAATATTTCGGTGAGCGATTCGTCCCATGATATGATAGCGAGCAACAGGCGCCCGAGAACGAGCAGAGTGGTTTAGTCTTTCCATTTCTTTAACAAAATGTACCCTAAAAAGTCTACATTTAAAAAAAAACATAAATAAACTGTTATTTCATTTAGTGAAATTAACCAATTATGGAAAATTATACACTTTATTTTTGTCCTTTTGTAATATTCCCTTCGCTGTGACATTACCCTCATTATTCGCCACAAAACGATATTGATGACGTCATGGCTGTCAAATTATAACAGAAATTGGTTCCATCGCGTGTTGACGGGAAATAAACAAAATTATCCGGGGTCTACCGTGAGATATTTTGAGTTTGGTCTATTTACAGACATCCGGGTGTAGGCGATATGTAGGGATCGTGCGTATTGAAATCGAGAAATTTAATAGAAATTGTGACTGGCTGTGAATATGGAAAAGTGTAAGTCCGTTATTATATTTATGAAATAAAGTACTTTAATTTATGTTTTCATTTAAATGTAATATATGAATTTTGGTTTAAAACTAATCTAAAGTTAATTAAATTGAGTGATTATAATATATGTCATTTTGAGTATCAAACAAAAATAGATGTAAACATGAATAGTAACTAGCAGGAGAGTAGAAAGTAATCGAATTTGTCATCATATAAAGGCGTAATAAAGATTTATGAAACATTTAGAACCTCCGCAATGATCTTCCCACATATTCTCTTTGCCGAAGCGACATTCAAATCTATAATTGCATTTTATTGCAGTAAGTACTTGTTGGTTTTATAAAGAACTTGTGATATTTCCACTTACCCAGTTGATTTAATTTATAAATCGTTTGAATAGGGCTTCATCTTTTCTATTTACTACGATCAAGTTAAACTTAGACATTCGCTTTATGATATTACGTTAATGAATTCCTAAGAACCGTAAAAGAAATAGTTAATACTTGAAATAATTCTTTATTTATTTATTTATTCAGTAGTTACACCATGGTTTCCCACTATAGCCTTACAACTAATACAATGAGGTAAGTATAAGTTTATAGTAAATAAGGAACAATATCTAGACACTGGTTTAGATTGGATGAAAGGTAAAATTAGTTACCTTTATCAGTTACACGTGCCTTCAAAACCATCATACAAAATTTTATAAATTGGGAATTATCAATATCAATATCTTTAGCAATATCTTTTTGCTTTCTATTTTTATTCAAAAATGCAAATAATTTTCCCATTTTAAAATGTTTTCCTTTATAACTATAACCTTAAATTTGTTGTCATAACAGATGTGATGTCACTAGGCGCTGATTAATAGATTAGGTAAAATACGTTCTATTTCACGATACTATAAATTCATAATGATTGTTAAAAACATTATTAACTATAATAAAACGTTACAGTGTTTTCAAAAAATATTGATGAATATCACATCTGTATTCTCCATATTGGATGGTATCCATGTGACTATTGTAATAATATATGTATGTAATAACTGAATGTCGAAAAAGCATTACATTACCCATAAACAGTTGCTACACAGAAATGCAAATTACGGCACTCGTAGGCCTGATTCCTAACACATGCATCGCATAGTGTCCAAAATTACACTGTCTCGTAAGTCTAGTAATACAGCGCTGGTCAGTAATACATACTATGAATCGCTTTACCGAAACATTGCTCCTTGCAAATGGATATGTACAACACTATTACCTACTCGGAAAACGCATACAAGGTCTAATGGAATGCGTCAATTTAGTACAGCATATTATGGAACCGCATACGACGCGAAAACCATAATATACTGCCGCTGAGTACGATAACAGACAGGAATCTGCTATTAAAACCAATAAACAAACGCTGCATTACTGTGAAACATGGTTTATCGCTCAAACAATGTGTTAAATAGGAGTGACGTAAAAGTTGCATGATGTTATTAAAAGATGGAAACAGAAAATAAATTGCTGATATTAATATCTTTTATTCAGCGGAATTATACATAAAAGTTTAAAATTACATATTTAAAGAAATTATGTGTATTTCAAAAAAACTGTGCACAGTAATAAAATACCTATCTAAAGGTTTTGGACAGTAAAATATTTCTTTATCCTCGTATTTATTATCAAATCATGTTTAGAATTAAGCAATTTTCAAGATTAACATTATATCAAGTATTACAAACGACTAAAATATTTGCATAGATGAAAATTTATAGTAAAGTTATAATTTATTTCGACTTTATTAAAGCATTCGTGTCGTTACTATATAGACGTGCTAAGCTCAAAAGCGGCATCTCAATAAAATCAAAATCTTAATTTTTATGTCGTCAGACAGTTTAAAGAAATACCCATCCAATGAACTTACCTCAATAACACGGTATCTATTTTAAAACATGTTCAAAAAAACGTTAAAAGAGTTTCCCTCTCAATTTTACATACAAAACTATTTTACAAACTTTCGAATTTGTCGAAAATAAGGTTCATCTGCTTACACGCTTAGCACGGCAGTATATATGAATGAATGAATGAATCGCCGAATTTCGGCCACAGCGGCCAATCTCAACGGAGATCAGCCAGGTACGCAAGTGTGCGCAATACACAGGTGCACTCTCTGTTCCGTCTAGTTCGGTGAGACGGCAATCCGACATGACCGAGAGATCAGGCGCAGGACCAATACGCTGCTTTCCGAGGCACGGGAGTATCACGACGCCAAACTAGCTGCGACTGGAAAACCCAGTCACAATTATTTTGGCCCGCTTAGGCAGCGCGGCAGTCGTACAGTACTTACAAGTCAGTATATATATAGCATTTACAAGCTCACTGCGACAGACAACATAAAACCGAAGGTCTTATCGCAATGATGTTTCGTGTGCCATAAGATTTAGTTTAACTTGTATTCGGCTGCAATAGAACGTGCCTTTGCTGCTGGCTTTAAACTACGGATTCCGTTTTAAGGAGAAATAAAAACATCGAGAGAGAATACACGTAATGTTAATACCTTGGATTTAATAATACGAGGCTTTATTCTATATTTTTATTGTAAGACTAGCTTTTGCCCGCGGCTGCGCTCGTAAAAGTGTGCTCGGGACAAAAGTCCCGCTATATATTTTCCCGCGATAAAAATTACCTTCACATTATGTCCTTCCCGGGTCTCAAATTATTTCCATTCCAAATATCATCGAAATTTGCTCTGTAGTTCTTTAGTTACGTCTAGACATACGCAATGGAGGACTTTGTTTTATAAATATGTAAGTAAGATAATCAAATCAGGTACACTGAATAAAGGCGTGGGATAAAGTAACCTGGTCAGATCTAAAGATTTTTATCCTTTGATAAATTTAGCCTGGTCGAGTAAGGTATATTATTATCTCACTTAACAACTCATGGCATATCTCCAGGTTTGATGCCATCGCATTTGACATTTGAAATTTGATTTTTTTTTATAAAATCGGCCACAGCGTAATAAGTTTAATTGCACCTATTTGTAAGAGAAGTGATATCCTAAGAGATTATCTAATATCAAAACCAAATGTATATTAATTAAGACTGGAATTCGCCATACTTACGTGGATCAGTGTGGCGGGTTTTCCATCTTGTGTACGGTGGTTGCTATCCGAGGGGATACTAAAACCCAATACACCACCTACCGCTATTGGATGCAATGTCTATGCTTTATTATTAGATATATTGAGCGAAATTGAACTTGGTGTGGCCCCACCGTTAGGCTAAAATGTTAATTTTATTCATAGGCATTAACCGTGGAAGCTCAACGGTTTGTATCTAGCATATCTACGCGGCACAGCTGCGCAAAACGTTTCGCGGCGGCATTTGGTGATTTTGCGGCTACATCGATGCTATGCATTTTGGTGACTTCCTGTGTTTCAGTGCTGCCGAAATCGCTTATTTAACGGTTGCTTCTGTACCGAGTGTAGCAATGGGTTTGAATTTGTAATATTTTAAGTGCTGTGTTGAACCCAATGACAGGCTTACCGGATACGAGTGTCTCCCTCCCAATTCCCTAATAAATTAAGTCACAAATTAGAAATTGGAAAGCATTATTTAGCAAAAACATGGTATTTTTATCCTTGCAACAGTGTAATTCTCAATGTACACGAAATGGAATCAATGTAATGTAATGGATCATAGAAACTATCGGCCGACAAGAAAAAAATTGTCGCTAATTTCGAATTTTTGGTAGGTAAGATACAGATCTTGGCTCATAGGGTGATAACCTAAAATAAGTAATGCAACTAACCCTCTAACTCACTGCACAACGCCTCGAACAGATGACCAATAAAAACCTCTAAAAAATAAACATGCATAATGCATACCAACTTTAACTTAACCTTCCCAGAAGTATCATTAATTGCTAATAGTATATACAATAATATAACATATAGGTATCATGTGTTACTGTTCCAGCTGCGAACTTTTACACAAATATATTTTCAAATGATAATAAACAATGAAAGGAAAGAAGATGGTACAGCTTTCTTATTATACGTTGTTACGTGTTATGTTTTGTTTTATGTTTGGATGTTATACCGAAGCCGTCGTAAATTGCGATTACGACAAAGGAAATATGATGTAAAATAACTACAAAATGAACGAAGTGGATGGAAGCTAGTGCAAATATATGATTTTTTTATGAGCAGGCCAAAGTGACCCTTCTGCACCTGATGGTGAGAGAAATGGAATTCAGATACAATCACGACTAACAATAGATGATTACTCCTCACCAGTCGACATAATTATGACGGTCTGATTGGCATATACAGGTTAATACTCGAACGCGACAAATTTAATAAATTATAATTCAATGAGCTCATAATATTATATCTCTACCGTATTTATCAACTATAATCTAGACACAAAGCTGTTTCGTATTTAAAAACAGAGGTACAAAATACAATCACAATTTCATAATAAAAGTACATATAATATACAAGACAATACATGCCTATTGCATAGTCAAAATCTAAAGTGTTGAAATATTACGAATGTTTCTACTTACCTTTGCCAATTTAAACCATACATTTTAATACATCAGTATGTACCTAGTCTTGCCATAAATATTGTAATAAAGAAAAAAGAAAATTGTTAACTGCAAATAACATTTATTACTTTTACAGTGTGTCAGTTTAATACATAAATATAAAACAATTAAAAATATAAAAAGCTTATTCGAAGTGGTCTCCATTGGCTGCAATACAGTCCTTTAAACGATGAGGCCAGTTATCAATAGAAGCACGCACTCTTTCCATGGGAAAATTCTTCACTGCCAATCGTATAGATTGTTTTAGGGACTCAAATTATCATGGCGTTTAGAGCAAGCTGTACTCTCTAAAACTGACCACAAATCATAATCCAGCGGATTAAGATCGGGACTAGACGACGGCCAGTCTTCAGCTCTGATGAAGTCCGAAACGTTCGATTCCAACCAAGACTGCGTGGACCGAGCTTTATGACCCGGCGCCGAGTCTTGCTGGAAGGACCATACTTGGTTATTGAACATGGTGATGTTAAGGGGCTTAACTACCTTCTCAAGAATGGTATCTTGATACACTTGTGCCGATGTTTTGATACCTTTTCACAAAAATATGGCTCAGTCACTCCTTCATAGCTAACACCCCACCAAACCATCACTGAAGTCGGATAATGTCCACGTTGCACTCTGTCGACTAATTGGGAAGCTTCCTTAGAGCTTTGAGCATAAATACGGTCATTTTGTTTGTTAAAATGTTGCTCAATTGTAAAAATTTTCTCATCCGTAAACAAAATTTTTCTGTGACCTCCCTTTGCGTACCGCTTCAGTAGTTGTTTCGATTTTACCACCCTATTCTTCTTTAAATTATCAGTTAAGAAATGGCCAGTGCGTCTCTTATAGGCTGCAAGTCCTAAGTCATCTTTTAAAATACGCGACATGGTTCTAGGTGCTATCTTCATTTCCCGAGATAAAATCTTTTGCTTTCGGACAGGATTTCTTCGAATTCTTTCCCTTACTGCTTTGACCACCTTTTTCGTACGAACACTACGTGGACGGCCAGATCTTTTCTGTCACAAACAGAGGAGGTCTCATTGTACCTATTAATAGCCCGGTACACAAACATTTTACTAATACCAAGTGTATGGAGAGTTTTAAAAATTGCATTTGGCTCCATACCTACTTTGTGTAATGCTATCACAGCGATTCGGTTCTCTTTATCACCCCACACCATTTTAATATCGCAAAATATTTTACAATGTATTGGCGCCAAAATGAGAAAACACAATGAACAATCGTATAAAAATGACAGATTCGAAATTCAAATGTAATATTTTTTTATAATTAAGTGTAACAGTATTTATGGCCAGACTAAGTATACTATTTATCAAAGTATTTTCTGAGAATAAACAAGCAAGATTTCGCTATGTGCTAAAAGCTTTAATTTTAATCCTACTTAAGTAAATCAAATGAGTTCTCATGAGCATCGTTCACGCTACGTGAAAAGTGGAGAATTTAAATGAATTCTTCAGAATACTGTCAACTATGTGACGATATATGAATTTATTTATTACCCGCTTGCTTTTAAAAATGTATTCTACTTTTTTATAATTAAATATTTATGTAAATAACAATCAGTTGCCAAGTATCTAACAGCATCACTTTAGAACGGCTAGACTGGCTTGATGGATTCCTTTTTTATTGTTATCCTAAACATTAGAAAAGGTTAACCACAGAATAATTATGAAAAATTAACGGGAAGAGACGAGAACTAGTCAACCTATTAGTCTAGTTAATTAATTGGACTTTTGTCGCTATAATATCATAGATATAATATACACTGACGTATATTCTATACACACGAACGTCGAAATAAACTATTTGTTCAAAATCTGAACTAAAATAGTAACCAAAACGTCACTTTCTTACACTTATTTATTCACTTTAACAACAAATATTTTTTCAGGTTTACACTTAGACTGGAGTTTTTATATTATGAACATCACTCCGTACATAACCACATGCTATCAATGTTGAAATCATACTAAAGTGAGGTGTACGGATTGCAGTACAGTTGAGTCGAACACAATGAGTGTACGAAACGCCAGATCTAGTATGTGTACTACATATATATCGATGAATATATACTGTTTAAACTATAAGCTTCGTGGACTTAATAAAATGTGTTTTTGCCTTTAATAAAGATTTCTATCTCCTTCATAATTAGAAATCAATGTTTGCTTACGGCAGAGCGTTGGTCAGGAATACTAATGGCCTCCTTATGTATTCTGGGGAGATGTAAGTGGAGAAATGCGACCATCTGCCCTTCATAATATAGTTCTTCGAAAGGCCTTAGTAGTAAAAACAAGCAAACAACAAGCAAAAATGCTGTAGGTAATGCAGGTCGGTCTACTGTTATCCGATGAACTTAAAAACTAGCTTTGAAAATATTACTTCCTAATGTTAAATTTTTATCTTTATGCGGTTTGCAAATCAAAAACTAAGCTAATTCCGCTTATTTCTCGTAGCTGAGGTTTTTTTTTATACTTTTGTACATACTATAAACTATGTCCTATGTGTCATTTTCTCAGATATGCGAGCTTAGCGTAACTCAGCTAAGTTCTTGATCAGCTTGATAGCTGATCGAGAATATCAGTACGTAATGTAGTAGTATACTGCTTATACTTGATTCGAGCGACATACATTTTCTATAAAAGTGATGCGCATATTATAGATTTTAATGTTCATTCGACTACGTTACGTTTAAGTAAGCCAATCTAATAAATAAAACATCCCCTAACGACCACAAAGCCCTGCGAAACGCTACAAAAGCAAAGATTTCGACACAATGTTACGGACGCGCTTTACAGTGTCGCAGATAATTTTCGGCGCTGTAACGATACGATAGCGTATCTTTCAGGCCGGCTCAGTCTCGTTTCAGCATCGGTTGGGTTTACACGTCCCTGGTCGTCTCGAAACTACGAAACTTTTTTATTATCGACTAAACGAAATAGTTCTTTTTAAATAATCGACTCGGTGTATAACTGGTTTGAAATAATATTTTCTTTTTAATCGAACACTTTTAAAGTTCTTTTTTTTAATTTAAATTTTATTTTGTGCCGGTATTTATTATTTGTGTTTGTGCCTCTTGATGGTTGGATTTGTGAC